>NW_021318773.1:276405-309934 GCF_001605985.2 Dendrobium catenatum
GGGGGGGGGTGAATTGGTATTTTAAAAAATATTTCAATAAAAAATACAAACTCAAACCAAACTAAAATTCACCACAAATAAATTTAAAGTATGGAAATTAAATGTAGAAAAAGCAATAATAAAGAATATAGAAATTTATAGTGGTTCGGTCAACTCAACCTACATCCACTCCCCGGAGGTGTGGGGGGGGGTGAATTGGTATTTTAAAAAATATTTCAATAAAAAATACAAACTCAAACCAAACTAAAATTCACCACAAATAAATTTAAAGTATGGAAATTAAATGTAGAAAAAGCAATAATAAAGAATATAGAAATTTATAGTGGTTCGGTCAACTCAACCTACATCCACTCCCCGGAGGTGTCCTCCAAGTATTTCACTAAACTCAGTGACTCTCCTTTTGCACCCACAATAAGACGGAGAAGCCTGTACAAAACCTCCTTTCCACCGACACCGATGAGGCTGAGAACCTGACTCCTTTTGCTTCCTCCTGAAGCAGGCAGAGAACCTTGATTGATTGCGGAAGTGGACCTCTCTCAACCCTCCAAGGATAAGGGACTACTATAGAAGATGATGTGGATAAATCCTTGGAGTAACCTTTGTGAAACCCATCATAAACTCCCCCTTATAAGATCCTCTCTCTCTCTCTCACCCACTCCTCTAGGCTCTCTTAGGTCAAGACAATAGTAAAATATATCCTCATGGGTGATACAAGAGATCATATATAGAAGAGAATCAGAATAGCTCTTAATTATAACAAATAGACATTATTTTCTAGGATGATCTATCATCCTATACGATTAGTATAATTTTAGCTTAATTAGCCAGGACGATCTGGAGATTAGATTTTATGAATCTCGCTCTGATACCACTTGAAAGTTCATTAGGGATGTTAAGCCCTTATAAACTAGCCCAAGGCTAACCAAGAGGAGGGGGGGGTGAATTGGTATTTAAATAATTCTTTCAATCAATAACACAAACTCAAACCAAACCAAAATTCATCACAAATAAATTTAAAGTGTGGAATGTAAATATGGAAAAAGTAATAGTAAAGAACACAAAAATTTATAGTGGTTAGATCAACTTGACCTACGTCCACTCCCCGGAGGTGCCCTTCGGTTATTGCACTAAACTTAGTGACTCTCCTTTTGTAGCCACAGTAAGGCGGAGAAGCCTGTATAAAATCTCCTTTCTAGTGACACCGATGAGGCAGAGAACCTGATTCCTTTTGCTTCTTCCTGAAGTAGGTAGAGAACCTTGATCTATTACTAAAGTGGACCTCTATTAACCCTCCAAGGATAAGGGAATATGATAGAAGATAACATGGATCAATGTTTGGTGCAACATTTGTGAAACCCCTCATAAACTCCTCCTCATAAGATCCTCTCTCTTTCCCTTTCTCTCCCTCTTCTCTAGGCTCTCTCAGGTCAAGACAACAACAAAAGATACCCTCATGGGTGATACAAGAGATCTTATATAGAAGAGCTTTGGAATAGCTCTTAATTGCAACAAACTGATATTATTATCCAAGACGATCTGGAGATTATTCTATACGATCAGTATAATTTTAGCTTAATCAGTCAGGATGATCTGGAATGATCAGAAGAATTTTGTTCATATCATCTAGGATGACAGAATATCATCCTATACGATTAGTATAAATTATTGAATATCATCCAGATAATCGTATTAAATGGATTTCTGGACAATGGAAAAATAGCTTGATTGTCCAGGACGATCTCACGATCACCCCAAATGATTAGTTCAAATCCATAAAAGTCATACAAAGCGTCGCCTTGAATTGAAGGTGGCCAATGTTGATCATAAGAAAATAACTAAGATTTTTTTAACTAATCATCTTGCAATCGTCCAGGATGATATGATCGAGCAATCAAACCTTAATTACTTTCCTTAATTACCATAATAAGTTAGGCATAATTATATTACATCATCCAGGATGATGTCGAAAAATAAATAATACCAAAATAGATATGGTGACTGATTCTTTCTAATTTGAGCCTATCATCCCGGCTAATACAAATATTATCCAGGATGATGAGCTTAATCATGGCTACCTTAACCAGGATGTCCTAATTAGGGTTTCTATTTTTAACTGATCATTTAAGGCAATTTGTTGGTCATCCTGGATGAAATGAGAAAAAATAAAAAATGCTAAATCAGACAAAAAAAATCCCCCAAGCATGTGTGTGAAAGGTTACTTAGTATCAGGAACCACATCATTTACAATAGACTCAAGAAAGGGAAAAGTGTACAAACTGACTCAGACCTAGTCTACCCAATCTTAAGCTCGTTCAAATTATAGTTTGATCTTATGGACCTAAAATTTTAGTAGGCAAGGCAGTCGTAGAGAAACAGAAGTGTTTGCTATGATCAAAATTATATATCCTGAAAAATAGATTCACAATTGGAGTTGCTCTTGGGAGAGAAGTTTCAAATTCATGGTCTATGATTATCTGCCTTCACCAGGAGGGTGAAAAAGGAATTACAGTTCTTTCCATCACTAGGAGTGTGAAAAAGATTTCTTGGGGTTTCATCCTTTACCAAGTGGGTAAAAAAGGATTGAAGGTCCACCGCCATTACTAGAAGGTGACATAGCTTTTGGTTCTCTACTACACTGGGTTTAGTGGAAGTGAATCTTATATAGGTTTCTCCACCTTGCTATTGGGGCAAAAGTAAAGTCACTGTAGTGTTAGTGTAATACCTATAGAAGTGAACTCTAATGAGTGGATGTGGGTTAAGGTTTGCCGAACCACCTATAAAATTTTTGGTGTGGTATGTGTGATTTTTTTTTTTAATTTTCTACATTTCTTATTACTACACTTTAGATTTCCTACACGAATTTCATCTCTTATTGTAAGCTGTAATTAGGTTAATCTATGACTAGAAAAAAGAGAAATTTCATATTATATTTGAATTATTTGTTCCTAAAATAAAATTAAATTATAAATTATTTTTTCTTGTGTTAATTTACTCATTTAGATTTTTTTTCACAAATTGTTTATAAAAGCTTTATGTTGTAGTATTTTTTGAAGTATCGATTAACCCCCCTCTTGGTGTGCTTAGGGATTGCTCATTAAGGCCTCGCAACCTCCCTAAACTTTCTTTTATTGTTGACCATTGCAATCAATATTGATACCATCTTAGGTTGCCAAACTTTATTCTGGTTTGATATTAAGGTTAACTAATTTATAGATTTCATCCCCTTTTATTAGAGCATAAAAAAGATTGGCTACCATCAAAGGTGAGCCGATCAAATCTTTGAGATTTATGGACCGATAAGTGCTGAGAGACTCCAAGGGATTTATTTGTAACCACAAAAAACAGGTAGATTGATCATATTATATCCCTTTTGGGATAGAGAACAATTACCAAAAGAATTAACAAGAATGGAACATGATTTGATTTAATTTTTAAGTCTCGACCCGCTCTAACGTCTCTTTGCTCTGTCTTGTGGTGTGATTCTGAGCAGTTTCTAGGACTTTCTTCGTGAGATCGCTAGGGAGCTTCTTCATCGGTGCTTTTCAGGATTTTTTCCTACTTTCATTTGGGTGTTTTCTCCTTGTCTTTTTTCACTATTTTTTGCACTGTTCTCTATTGAGTTTTAGTTCCTCTCCTTGTTTTCTTGGTTCTCTACGTGGTTTTGTTTTGGTTTGTCTATCTATTTTGGCCTTGTGGCTTTCTCTTTTGCTTGGGCTCTTCTCATGGGTTTTCTTAGTTTGCCTCGGCTGTTGGCTTTTGTGGTTTAGGGGGGATAACGACCCCGTCATCATCTTATCCTCCATTGACTTCTATTCCAAATGGTAAATCTTGGTCTTTAAAAGATGTGCTTGTTGGGTCCTCTAGTTCCTCCCCTCTCTTTCATTTTACTCATTCATCTTTCAAGGGATGTCCAATGTTAATGTTTGACGATACTGTGGTGGCTTAGTTAGCCACCTCTTTTGCTTTGACTCTGGTGGGTAAGTTTGTTCTTAGGCATCCCAATCTTGATGTTATTCACAAATTCCTCAAGAATTTAAAGCTATCTGGTTCTTTTCATGTTAGATTACTTGACCCTCGACATGTCGTGATTCAATTGAGTAATGACTTGGATTATAGTCAAAGTTTTTCGAGGAGATCTTATTACATTTAAGCTTGCCAAATGAGGCTCCTCAAATGGACACCTGACTTTGACAACCCTAAGGAATCGCCTATTTCTCCAGTTTGGGTCTCTTTCCCTAACTTGAGGCTTCTTTTTTTTAATTCTCAAGTGCTTTTTGGTCTTACTTCTATCCTTGGAAGGCCTCTTCAAACAGATCAGGTTACTGCTTCAGTTTCTAGGCCATCTGTGGCTCGTGTTATGTTTGAACTAGATATTTCAAAAAAATATCCTTAAAAAATTTGGTTTGGTTCTGAATTGAATGGTTATATCTAAAAAGTTGAATTTGGAAACTTTTCAATTTTTTATTCTCACTGCAAAATGCACAGCCATGGCTTGAATGAATGCTATAAATTACACCCTCATCTTAGGAAGGAGAAAGATGTGGTTAGGCCTATTAAAGTGCAAGGTGAAAATTTTAATGTATCGGTTAATGATCCTTTGAGTAAAATTGAGGTTGAAGGTAATTGTATTCTTACTGAGGGAAATGTCATTAGCCATTGCCAACCTGATCCTATTTAGGTTGTCTAGGTTGACCCATCTTCTAGTGGAAGAGAACTTATTAGTACTCAAACTATGGATCCTTCATTGATATCTGCTATGTCTGATGGGGAGGAACAAACTTTACCTACTAATGCTAAGAAAATATCTGACCCGTCTTCTTCTATTACTCATTTTGAGTCTCACCATATTTCACTAAAGGAAATTATCTTATTACCATGGGATTTTTCTGGCTGAACTATGATCGAAAAAAATGTTGACAATGTTACCAGCGAAACATGTGCGATGGAACATTTATGGCGGTCGTTCCGGTGGCCTACCCGCCACAAAGTTACCAGCGGAGAATTAATGGGTCATGCGCCTGTTTTATAAATTAACTGGCCCTCCACCGATAATTACCGACGGGTGTATCGGGGTTTTTTGCGTCCGCATAACTTAAACACGACAATGTTATACCGACAGATTAAATGCCGGGAATAATACCGTCAGACACTCCGTCGAAAATCAGTCGGTAAATATCATATATAGGGCGAGCCCTAGGGCTGCCTTCTCATTTCTCTATTTTATTCTGCTCCAGCCCCTTAGCTTCTCTTGGACTTAGCTTCAAAGTCTCCTGGCTGTTTGACTTTGCTTCGATGATGACAGTCCTAGCTGTTCGACTTCGCTCTGACGACTTCACTCCGATGATGGAACTGTTCACTGGCTATTTGACTTCGTTCTGATTGATTCGATGTCTCTAGACTTTGCTCCTTCATCGCGGTTCAACTCCTTTGATGGTGTTTAACTTCGCTCCTTGGTCGGTGTTCGACAGTGTTGCTATTCTACTTCACTCCTTAGCTCCTTCGCTCTGATCCTTCACTCCTTGCACAGAACCTTGCTCCTTTGACCGCGTTCGACTTCGCTCCGATCCTCGCTCCTTAGATCGTGTTTAGGTAACTTTCTCTCTTTCACGCTATTTGACTTTGCTACTTTGTCAACCTAACTTCCATATTATCGCTTGACGACTTAGCTTCCATATTAATGCTTGCTCATTTTCTATGTAGGTAACTTATTCGACTTCGCTTGCTGGAACGATTGTTTTAACATTTTAAGGGGAGCTCGCTTGCTGTGTAGGTAACTTTCTTTATTTGCCTTGTAACATTGCACATGTAGCAATCATCATCATTTGTTATAAAAGAAATGAGCATATACAAGAAAATGTTGTAGTAGCTCTAGCGGAAGATAAGATTAGATAGAGACATCATAAATGGTTTGGTCACATTAAATGGAGGCCTTCCGATGGACCGGTTAGGAAAGTTGAGGTATTATATTTGGCTTATGTTAAGAAAGGTAGAGGTAGACCAAAAAATGCTTGGTTAGAAAATATTAGAAAAGATCTTTCTTTATTATATTTAGATGAGAATTTGACTTTTAATCGGACACAATGGCAAAAAAGGATTCATGTAGCCGACCCTATGTAGTGGGACAAAGGCTTGATGTTGTTGTTGTTGTTGTTGTTTCATGCCTTTCTTCTATGACGTGTACCCCGCAAACTAGTGAGAAACAAAGCATGATATGCATAATATGTGGGAATTAACTATTGATATGCATATATAATTATGATATCTAATTATGCTAGTTGATTAGAGAGGTGTCCATCCCGAGATCTCAGACGGATGTTGATATATTAGTTCCAGTAAATGTTACAACATTATCTAATATATCCAAATTATATGTAGATCATATTACGGATATAAGAACTCAACGAAGTTGGATGGTGAGTATGAACCACATTTCGATTCTCAATGTTGCCCATTAACAAGTGCTACTATAGATGTATAAAACATATCATACCTAATCTTGAGGACTTAATTCATGATGCAAGTGTAGCACAATTTGAGCAATATACAGAAGAGTCACCTAATAAAGAAGCACAAAATTTTTATGATTTGTTGCATGCTTCATATCTTACTTATCCACCATATTCATATCTGTCATATGTCCCACCACTTGCTCAGCCCTCTACAACACCACCTCAGCCCGCTACAGCACCACCTCAGCCTACTACAGCACCTCCTTAGCTCGCTACAGCACCACCTCAGCCCGCTACAATAGAGCAGGTGACAGAGGGTAGCATGTTGATTGAACCTGACGGTGACACGTAAGTACTAATTTTATTTTAGCCATGCAAATAAAATTGAATTAATTTATCTAACAATAAATATATTTCTCTCAGGTTTCATCCGTCAAATGAGCCAACACATAAAATACGGGACATTATACAGAGCATATACGATGCTCCTTATATTTCTTGGAAGAAAATCCCAAAAGAAGTACATAACATGTGGTTTAGAGAGTTTGTGGTTTGTTATTATATAATTTTTTTTGTATTATATGTAATTTACATAAGCTAACAAATTTATTTATTTTTTTTGTATGTGTTTAAATGCAGAAAGATTTTTGTTGGCTGCCACAACATAATGATAAAGTCAGAAAGAATTTTGAGAAGAATGGCTCGACTCACATGCAAGGCATGTTTACTGATATTAGAAAGGCAGACCAGCGACCACTCTGGATTGGTGAGGGTATATGGGAAGAGTTGAGCACTACTTGGGGTAGCCTAGATTATACCAGGAGGGATCAGAATCAATAGAATAGAGCTTCTGATGTTGGGGGCTTAGGTAGTTCCCTTCATACAGGGGGTTATGTTCCTTATACTGAGCATAGAAGACATTTGGTAAGACAATTTAAAATATATAATAATTATCTTTAATTAGAATAATAACATATATTTTTCATAGAAAAAGGTACTGGGTAGAGAACCGACTCCTGTTGAATTGCATAGTCATACCCATAAGCGATAGGAGGACCAGCAATGGGTTGACGAGCGAGCGAGAAAAGCTTATGTAAGTATGTAAGTTTCATTTTTGTGTTGTTATGTATAAAATGCTTAAATTTTTATTAACTTTTATAGGAGGAGTACACACGGCTTTGAGAAAGTCAAGCTGCAGCAGGTGAAGGTTCTTCTGCTAGATCAGCAGAATATTATGACAACCGTAATTGGCAGCAAGCAGTAGGAGGAATGCAGCACAGTAGAGTATATGGGCTTGTAAGCTTATGCATATGAAGGGAAGACATCTAGTGGCTCTAATTTTTCATTTAATACACATGACTCTGTATATACCCAACAAATAGCTACCCTTACAACCGAGCTAGAACAGGTAAGGAAAGCACAAACTAATTGGCAGATACAAATGCAGCAGCAGCAGCAGATGCATATGCAGCAACAACAAGCTCAAATGCTAGAAGAAATATGAAAGATGAGGATGCAACTGAGTAGTGGAAGGAGTACAACATCAACTGAGGAAGAAACTGAATCAGAGTAGATGTTATTTATCTATTTTACTGATGTGGACATCTATTTCTATATGTTTTATTTCATGTTTATATATGTGTTGTTTGAACATCTTTGTTTCTGTTTATTATGTACATGTTTAGTTAATTGTTGTTTGGACATGTTTGATTATGTAATTGGTGATGTTCCTGATCAGAATTTGATGTATAAATGCAAATTGTGTTGATGTAAATTTTATTATTTGTGTTCTTTATGCAGGTAATTTTTTATGGAAATTAATTTTTAAAGGAAGGAAAGTTTTTTTCCTTGTGCTCCAGATTTCTGTCGGAACTTCTACCGGACACTCTATTGGTACGATGATATGACATTTCTGATGGATATTATCTAACGGTTATGAATCATCTTATAAGTGACACAAGATCTGCTAGAACGTTCGGCGGAATAAACGACAAAAAATGAAATTTGTGCGATAGTGAGATTTACCTATTTTTCGTCGAAAATACCGCTGGAAATATGTTTCTCATGCAATTTTTGCGCCGGCAATAATTTCTTACTCACGATAATCTGGCAGAGAGTTTTTTGATGGAAATCCATCAGAAAACAAAAAATTTTTATGCATTTTTGCTGATACGGATGTATCTAGTCCGCCGATATAAGCTTATTTTCCTATAGTGTTTTACCTCAACTAGTTATTTCTGATTTAAATATTACTTGTCCTAATTATATTTATTTTATGGCTATAAATGACCAGGTTATTGATCTTAATATTGTTAGAAGTGATCCTCTGTTGTAGAAGGAAGATTTATCCCTTCAAGGGAACCTTAATATTGTCCAATCTAAAGGTGATAAGGAATGTGGTGAAGAAATTGAGAGGAACATTTCTACTGTGGAAGATGGTGTTTTATATATGGAAGGTGAAAGGACTCCTATGGGGCCTTCAAGTATTTTAAATAATAGTGAGTTGATCTTAACTTATCATTATCATTGCGATGCTTTTACTGACACAAAAGTGGATATTATGGCTAAATGTTATGCTAGAGAAGATCATGATTTGAGCTTCTCTATTGGCCGTGGTAAGAGAGGTAGAAAACCTAAACATGTCTTTTTATAGTCTCCTAGGAATACCTGTTCGCATACTTCACATTAATCTGGTTTTTCATATTCGCCATCATTTCAAATGTTCGGGGCATTGGATGCCCTTCTTCAAAATTTAGAGTTAAAAACTTATGTCATATTCATAGTATTTCTAATCTTGTTTTGCTCGATCCTCTTATTTTTGTGGATAAATTATTGGGCACTGCTAAATACTTGGGTTTTAAACATGCTAAGTCGAATGTTGCCAACAAAATTTGGGTTTTCTGGAAAGATTTTGTTAGAATTGATATCATTGGAGACTTTACTCAAGTTTTACATTGCAATATTGATTGTTCCAATTTCCAATGCTGTGCATCTTTTGTTTATGTTATTTCTTCTCTTTATACAAGAAGGATTTTGTGGGATCAAATTATGAACTTTCATAGTGTTTTCAACCTTCGTTGGTTGATTGGTGATGATTTCAACACTAATACGAACCCGTTTGAGCGCATAGGTGGTTTTCATCATATATATCAGTTGATGGAGAATTTTAATGAAATGATTATGGCTTGCAATCTTATCGATATTGGTTTTTCTAGTAATAAATTTACTTGGCATCATGGGCATTTATGGAAATGGTTGGATAGAGTTCTTTTTAATAATGCGTGGCTTAACTCTTTTAATTTGACTAAGGTGGAACACCTTAGCCATACCCTCTCTAACCACTCCCCTCTTTTTATCAAAATTAAGTATAATACTATGGGTTTACCTTCTCAGTTTAGATTTCAGAACATATGGTTGCAACATGAGTCTTTTCTTGATGTTGTTAAGAATAATTGGCATGCACCTCTTTTTCCAGATGATTCTATTTCTAGCATGACTAGACTCAAGCTTAAGCTAAAAAGGTTAACGCAAGTTTTGAACTGGTGGAATCATAACATTTTTAATAATATTTTTTTTCTAATATTTTACTTGCCGAAGACAAGGTAACTCTTTTGAGGATATTTGTCAGTTGGATCCCTCTGAGCCCAATCTTGTTCTTTTGAATGAGGCTAAAGTGGATCTTTATAAGCTTCTAGTTTAGGAAGAAATATTTTGAAAGCAAAAGGCTGCGGTTAAACATTTGATGGAAGGTGATAATAACACTAAATATTTTCATGCTTTGGTTAATAAAAAATGTGCTATTAACTGCATTCATAAAATTACTCAGGAGAAAGGATCTATTACTGAGAATAATGATGAGATTGCTAATCTTGCTGTTAATTTATTTCAAAATCACCTTAACAAGTCCTTTAATCTTGCTACTATTGATACTTTGTCTTTTATTCCTAACTTAGTATCTCAAGAGGATAATTGTGGCTTATCTAAGTGTCCTCTTCTTGATGAAATTAAATAGACCTTGTTTGACATAAATGCGGATTCTGTGGCTGGTTCGGATGGCTTCACTACTAAGTTTTTTTAAAAATCTTGGCATATTATTTCTAAAGATATTATTTCCTCTATTATTGATTTCTTTAATGGTTCTCCTATTCCAAAGTTTTTTTATTCTACTTTTATTATTCTGATTCCTAAGAATAATGTTGTTAATTCTTGGAATGATTTTAGACCCATTAGTTTGTGCACTATTTTTTTATAAATTTCTTTCTAAAATCTTGATGAATCGGCTAACTTTGTTATTTCCTAAGCTTATTTCTCCTTTCCAAATGGGATTTGTGAAAGGCTGTGCCATTGCTAATAATATCTTGCTGGCCCAAGAATTTTGTCATGACTTTGATGTCTAGGTTAGAGGTGGTAATATGATTATGAAATTGGATATTGCTAAGGCCTTTGATAATATAAACTGGCATTTTATTTATAAAATCTTAAGCTTATTTGGTTTTGATGATAAGTTCATTTCTCTTATCAAATCTTGTATTGAAAATCCTTTTTTCTATATTATTATGAATGGTAAGTCATGGTTTCCTTAAAGCCTCCCATGGCTCGAGGCAAGGTGATCCCATTTCTCCTGTGATCTTTATTATTGTTGCGGATTACCTTTCTAGGGGCCTTGCAAATCTTTTTCACAAATGTCCTAGTCTTTATTTTAGAACTTTAGGTGGCATTAAAATTTCTCACTTATGCTTTGCTAACGATTTCATTGTGTTTTCAAATGCTTCGAAGAATAGGATTGGTAAAATTTTGAGTTTTTTTGATCAGTTTGAATATGTTAGTTATTTAGCTTTTAATAAGCATAAGTGCTATTTTATTATTGGTAAAAATGTTTCTTCTACTCGGGTTATGGATATTAAGAATCTTACTGGTTTTACTAAAGGTGCTTTGCCTTTGAAATATCTGGGTATTCCTCTCTTTAAGGGCTGGAAGAAGTCCTTTCTTTTCGATGATTTAATTTCTATGGTTCAGAATAGATTGTCTTCGTGGGATCAAATTTTTTTAAGCTTTGGTGTTTGTCTTATTCTTATTAAATGTGTTCTCTCTTATATTCCAGTGTATAGTTTTCAAACCCTTTTTCCTTCTAAGATAGTGTGCAGTAGAATTGATAGAATTTTTAATAAAGTTTTTTGGAAGGGTATTGGGAATAATTCAAAGATTCATTGGACATCTTGGACTAATTGTCGTGGTACTTTGCAAGAAGGGGCTCTTTTGTGTAAGACTATGTTTGATCTGGCTTCTGTGTTTTCCTTTAAACTATGGTATAATATTGAACTAATGTGAGTATTTGGGCCAAATTTATGATGGCTAAGTATTGTGGGGGGATTCGTCCTTCCAGGTGCAATTTCTCTAAAGGCCACTCTAAGGTGTGGCACTGACTTTGTTTGGTTAAATGTAAAGTGGAGCCTTCTTTAGTTTGGGGTCTTGGGAATGGCAATATTTTCTTTTGGCATGATTGTTGGATTAATGGCCACTTAATGGATTCTTTATTAAACACTATTTTCATTGATAACTTGAAGGTTAACTCTTTCTTTTCTTCTAATGGGTGGGATTTGGAGAAGCTTTCTGCTCCTCTTCCTGATTCTATTATTTAGCTTGTTTTAAAGATTCCCCTTAATATAACCTCTAATGATGTTTTGCTTTGCACTTTTACTAAAGATGGTTTATTTAGAATTAAGGATGCTTGGCACTCTTTTAGAAGAAAAAATGAACCTTCTAAACTTTTTAAAATGATTTGGCACAAAAGCATTCCCTCTAAAATCTCTATTTTTATTTGGAAAATCCTTCAAAAGTTCATTTCTAATGATGAGATGTTGAAGAAAAGAGGATTTATCCTACCCTCTAGATGTCAATGTTGTTTCCACGTCAACAATATGCATCACGTCTTCATTTTTGGGCCCATTGATGTTAAGGTTTGGTATTTGTTTGAGGACTTAATTCACCTTAACTGTTATAATCCTAATATTTCTTTTTACAACTTGCTTGATGGTTGGTTGGTGAGGTCTAAAGGTCATGTTCGGAATGTGATAATTGCTCTGATTCTTTGGTTCCTTTGGTTGGAGAGAAATGATTCCCATTTCAATGGGGTTGTTATAAATCATCAGAGAATCATTCATAAAGTTAAGGATAAGGTGACTACTCTTTTTTCTTCCAATTTACTTTCATTTAAGAATTTTAAGAACTTTCATTTTACTATTAATTCTTTTGGTATTAACTTGGATGTTGCTAATTCCCAAATGTCTTATAGGTGTATTAATTGGTGTAAGCCTCTTCCTAACTTTTTTAAGTTGAATGTGGCTAGTGTTTATGTGGGAAATAATTTTTGTGGTGGTGGCCTCATTAGAGACCATTGGGACTTTTATTTTGGGTTTTCCTGGGCATGTTAATGTGGTGATAGGAATTGTGCCCTCTTTACTGTTGTGCTTCATGGTTTAAATCTTTGTGCTATTCTTTATCTTAATAATATTATTTTGGAGGTTAGCCCTTACTTTGATTTAAATTTTCTTCTTGATAAGGAGGATAACACTTGTTCTTATTCCCTTTTCTACATTCAGAGAAATATTTGGGAGATTTTTGTCTCCCTAAACTGCTCTTATTCGACCATTCTAGATGTGGCAATGCTTGTGCTCAGGCTTTGGCTAATTTGGGTTGTAACTATAATAATATGATTGAATTCTCTCTTTCATAGTTGCCAGTCCCAATTCAAGGTATGGTTATAATGGATCAAATTGGGTTAACTTATGTTAAATGTTAATTCTAGTGTTTCCCTGCTGTTCTAATGGCTGTGGGCCTCCTCTTTTCTTTAGGGCCCTCTTGTTATTCTGTCGTGTTTCTTTCTTGGTGTTGTTGTGCTCGGTTTCTGGCTGTGGGGTTCTCCTCTGTTGGTTTGAGGTGGCCTTATGATTTATAGGCTCGTGTTTCTTATTTTTTGGGTTCTGTCTAGTTTTAGCTGCTTCGACCTTTCAATGGTCCTACTTTGGGGCCTTTTCTCTATTTCTATGTATACTGTTGTGTGGCTTATTTCATGCATTTGTATTACCTGGTGTCTTGGAGGGTTGCAATTCATCTGGTTCAGGTTCTCGGTGTGGCTTTGCTTGACCTGGGGTTCTGGCTGTTTATGGTGGGTTTGGCATGCTAGGGTGTTACAGATTATTGCTCCTATTTTAACATTTAGGTTTGCTTCTAGGAGTTTATTCATATCTATATTGATTATGTTCTACACAGTTTATTTCCTTATCTCAGTAGTGCCTATGTTCTCTTTATGCTGTTTGTGGGTTATTACTTCAACTGTTGTTGGATCCTTCTTCTTTCTCTTGTTTGAGTTTGGCTCCATCCTTTCTATAAGCTATTTTTGTTGGTGCCTGTTAGTGGGAGTTATTTGGGTTTTGATGATATTAGTTGGTTACACTATGTCTTGTGGTAGCTGGAGTTCTCTTTTGATTGTTGGGATGGTTTTTTTTGCCTTGCTTATTAGTTTTTGACTGATCACCTCTCTGGTTGGTCCTTTACTTCTATTTAGTGGAGGTGGTATGACTTCTGCTTTCAGATCCTCTCTTGTTTCTTTAAGCTCTTTAAGTTATGTTATTTGGCCTCCTTGCTTTTATGTGTTCAATTGGTTTTGCAGCTATTAATTTTTGCAGGTATCAAGACTAGTACAAATTTTGTTGGGAAGCAGATCGATCAAGCTTATTTTGTTTTTTTTATCTTTTTGGGGTGATCCCTCTTGCAACCTTAGTATGTATCTAGGGTTTATTGTACTTTTGTGTAGTTGGGACCAAGTGCTCGTAGGTATTTTTTGTTTTTACTTCTTTTTTGTAGCTCTTTTGAGCTATAGAGGGCGCGAGGTCCCTTTAAGGACTATATAATTTTTCCTTATATTAATGCGTAGGCCCCTCCGTGGGTTTCCCCAAAAAAAAAATGATCTGATTTACTTTTAGAGATAAATAAGTTCTTTGGTTCTCTTCTAACATTAGTAATTACAACTAACTTTATAAACCATACATCATGAAATTGCACTTCTTTTAGTATATAGAAGGATAATTTTCTCTATATGGCTCATGCTTAGCCCAGGTTGAGATTACATCTATAACGGACTTCAAAAGAACATCCTTTGACTACACATCAGTTGTAACAAAGCTAACAATTAATCGATTTAGTAGGGTTTTAAAATTTCTCTTCCTTTTTAATAAGGAAGGAAGGATAGGGGTTTTATATAATGCAGGAGGACTAATATTTACTATGGAAAGAATATTCTCTTATATGATTGCAGGAGCAAAAAGGTACAATAGCTTATACTTAATAATAGCGAAATTAAAAGGATTTCAGGATCAACATGAATTTTAGGTAATTTCTTTATCACTTCCTCAGCTTAAATATTTAAATAGATTTCTTCTTCAAAGAGATTGGCCATTTCTTCCTTGCACATCAAATGATAATTCTTATTCCTTCTATGTTATTTGGTAAATTTAGTGATTACAGGCAAAGAATCAATCTTAAACTTACTGAAGATTGAGAGTTTAGGATGAGCAATAGATTTTCCCTTCTGGTTCTATGTATACGTGGGGAAAATGAGGTGAGAGAATAAAATTGTTTCAGTAATTATAGGAGCAATTATAGACCCACCCTCAATGATAATCTCAGTAAGAGTAGAATTAGTAGGGACTACAGTGTTGACCACTTTAGGTTTTGGTCCAGTGAAGGAAAATATAGGTTCTCCAATGAAAATCCAAATATAATTTGGAAGACCTTAGTAGAATGGACTGCTTAACATGTATGTTAACATCACTTGAGAAGTAGAAAATTAATTTTTCAGTCATTTCTATAATAAACTAGAAATCTGAATCATTTTTGAATTTACTACTTTTAAGCAGGATATTTTAATCATTGTATATAATACTAAACTAAATTTATTGAATCCAATACATAAGTTTAAACAAAAATGAACTTAATTTTTTTTTTTGACTTTAGAGAAATTTAGATTTAAAATTTTTTAGAATAATCTCCAATATAGTTTATAATTTAGACAGGGATTTTAGATCATAATTTAAACCAAGACCCAGTCCAAATAGTTTGGACTGAGAAGAATTTTATTTGAAAAAAATTTTATTTAAATTTCAACTAGGACCTAGTTTGAAGACTTTAGACTAGGGAGCACTTTGATTTTGATCGGATTTACATTTAAACCATTAGCTGAACCAAAAAACTTAGGAACATGGGAAAGCTGAATTTGTTTTTAAAATTAGATTTGAACCTAGACCTTGTCCAAAGGCTTTTAGACTTGGAAGGATTTACTTTAGACTAGAATTTTACTTTCATTTTAGATGAAAAATTGATAGGGTTCTTGCCTTCCCTAGAACCAAATTATTATATAATAGTCTTCAATTTTTGGATATGGGAGTTACAAATGCAACAAATCTAGTTAACCTAAACTTTTAATCCCTAATGAAGTTGCTATAAAAATCATGCAGAAAAATTAAATATGTACAACATATTTTGCTTTAGTATTTCTTTATTCAAATTCACTTGCCTAAATATTATAGCATCTCAAAAGATAGAAAAATATTTCACTATCAATTTGAAAAGAGAATCAAAATTTACTTTCATAATTAAATGCAACATTAAGAATGTTAAATTTGTCCTAAAGTTTAAAAGAAATATTCAACTATCATTTTGATTAAGAAACTATACCAATATTTAAAGCTATAGTTTGTGTTCCTAGGATTTTTCTCTTACCTTAGAAAGGAACTAAGATATGGTTTATTTTTATTATATGTGAGACTCCATATAGAGGTAAACCTCTATAGTTAATTTTATCTCAGAAGAGAAAAATCTTAATTAAAGTAAAGACTAGACTTTTAAATTTATAAAGAGTTAATGAAGGTTTGGGTTTAAAAGAACTTTGAAAAGATATAGGCATTAAATTCAACAATTTTGAGAGCTTAAATTTAAGATTTAAATTTTAGAATGATTGGATAACCCTCATGGGGAGGAGATCTAGAGATATTTGAATACAATCTAGACTTTGCCTACCTAGAGTGGCTGCCAGCTAACATTCTAAAAATAATGAATCACCTTATGTATGCAAGAAAGGTTGAATCTATATCTAAGGAATCAAGGATTCTGGTTAAGATCTAAAATCAGATTTTAGTACTATGAGTCGAGCCAGATGCACCTAACTAGTATAGGTTTAATATAAAGACACCCTAAACTCTAAATTTAAAAAATTTTTAACTCCAGATTTTCTTAAAAAATCTGGCAGTATAGAGGTCTTAAACCTACAGGGAAAAGTGATGCAACCCCATAGTGCAATGGGTCCCCCCATATCATCCTAAAAATAGCATATATATTCCTTTAAAAATTGGAAAATTCATAATGAAAGAAACTTATGAAAAGGCTACCCTCTAATACAAATCTATTACCCATATGAATGTTATTCATGTAATATAAAGCTGTAGGAAGCAAAAGTGCATAAATAAAAAAAAACATTTATTCGTCTCTTATTAATATAAAATGTAAACCAGGGCATGCTAAAAAGTAAGGTTGATAAGATCTACCATAATTATTGCAACTCTTGCTCCCAAGTTTATAATTTTGATGATAACAAACATTAATGATTGCCTCTGTATTTCTCCTAGTATTCGTAGTACATATTTATTTGTGTGTACTAATATTTCTAGTACATTATACACCATTTAATGAAGATTCAAGGCTCATAATTTGGTAGAATATGGTATGTTGAAAGTGTATATAATATTTATTTTTTTATTTTTGATTTTATAAGTTAAGTCTTGTAAGGGTTTATGCTAGCCTAGTAACTGTACATGCACACAAGGAGAGAAAAAATAATTTTTAAATATTTTAATTTTTCTCTACATCATATTATATGATATAGATCGTACTGTATAAGCTGTTATTATAGAAGTTAACTAAATATTTTATTTATTTAAGAAAATAGTTTTAAAATTTAAATAATTATACACTCAGAACACCACATCATACTAGACAAACTATTATAATTAGAAACCCAACCGTTCATTAAATTAGGCAAGATGTTGAATTTTAAATGTTGTTCTTTTCATATTTAATGAACCTAATCATATTATATGATGTTTAAAATATTGCCTAATTTATTTATTTGATTAATTAATCAAATCTGCTTAATTTTGATTTTTTGATCAAATTGTATGAACTAGATCATATTGTACAATCGATAGAGAGGATATTTGGTCATCACATGATTCTTCATGGATGAAACATAATTTGATTGAACTAATTGTACTATACTACTATTTTAGATTATACTGTATTAAATGAACATCATACAGTATAAGTAGCAAAGTTTGAACTGATCGTATTATACTAACTGGTGATCATACATACTAATATATAAAATTTGTGGTATGGTAATGTATAAACTTTCATGGCTTTTTTAAATTTTTAGATTTTTTAAAGCTTTTTATTTAAGCTTTCTCAGAAGGCTTTGTAAGTCTTTTTGGCATTCATTGAGTTATTTTCTTCTGAAGAATGCTTAAATAGAGAGCCTAAAGCTTGGGAGAGAAAGGGTGGAGTTTATGAGAGAGGGAGAAGATCCTTATGGGTTTCAAGGGAGTGTGGGAGGGAGTTCCATATGGTTGATCTATAAAACTTGCACCTGAGTTCTTCCATGTGTCAAGGTTTATCTTGAGGAAAGCTTTAGGAAGAAGATCTCTTTGCTGTCAAAGGACCTATCTACTCTGTTTCACGGGAAAAGGTGAAAGTGATTTGAGTTTCTCTTCCTTCTATAATAGGGTAAAAAAGGATTTGAGGTTTTTTGAGTTCACCAAGAGAGTGAAAAAGGAGTCTAGGTTCTCTGCGTTCATCAACGGGGTGAAATGATTACAGTCCTCTACCGCATCGGGTTGTTGGAAGAGATTTTATAAGAGCTTCTCCACCTAGTTATAGAGGCTAAAGGAGAATCACTAAAGGTTTAGTGTAATACTTTGAGAGGATGACTCTGGGGAGTGGGTGTAGGTTATTGTTTGACTAATCCACTATAAAATTATAATATACTTATTTTAAATTTTATTTTTTGCATTTACTTTTCTATAATTTATTTTTATGAAAATTTTTTTGATGAAAAATATGTAGTGAATGTTAGATTGAGTTTGTTAAATTATCATCACCATTATTGTAATTATTTTTAATTTTATTAGCATCCATATAGGGTGACCAAATTATTTATTTTAAGTTACTAAAAATGTTCAAAAAGATTTTCTTTGTGATAAAGAAAATTTTAAATAACCAATTCACCCCCTCTTAGTGTGCCTAGGGATAGTTGAATGATGTCTTACAATATCCCTAAACTTTCAAGTGGTATCAAATATGGTATCAAAAGTAGTGTTTTAGAAAACCTTAAGAAAAATGATTCATGGCATACTTTAGAAATAAAAACTCCGTGGTGGGTTATTTAATAACTCGTTTACCACTTTTTGACAACATTCCATTTGATTTTTCGAAAACTAGCATGTCTATATTTTTACAATCTATTGATTTTAGAATGTGGCATATGATTCAAATTGGTTATTATGTACCATCATGTATTATTAATAGAGTCAAAACTAATATTCCTTTTATTGAATGGAGTAGATAAGAACAAGTCTTTGCACAACTAAATGCTAAATGCTTAAACTATTTTTTCTATGCATTTAAGTCTGAATATTACATGAGAGATTCTACCTGTAGCATTTTCAAGGACATTTGGGATGAATTATGTATTACATAGGAAGGTACTAGTGAAGTCAAACAATATAAGTTAAATATATTATTGCTTGAATTAAAACTTTTTTACATGAAGTGTTATGAGATTATCTTAGACATGTATATTAGGTTTACTCAGATAGTGATATCATTGCATGCTTTAGGTAGAGAACTTTCAAACTCTGAGAAGGTCAACAAAATTCTACATTGTCTACCTGATAGTTTTAATGCCAAAAAATCACTAATATATATGAATAGAAAGATTTGAATGTTCATTCTATTTATAATCTAGTTGGTTCACTCATTTCCTATGAGCAATGTGTTAGTCAAAGAGTTTGGATGTAGGTGATAAGATAGTATAGAAGTAAATAGCACTAAAGTCCAAAGACATAAATAAAAATAGCTTAGGAGATGATGGGAGTGAGGAGATAACATTAATGACATGCTAATTCAAAAGTTTCCTAAAGTGCTAGAATAAGTACCAATTAAAGTAGAGCAAAGATAAAAATGGTAAAAATGATAAGGTTTCTTCTAACATTATTTACTTTGGGTGTAAGAAGCCTTTGCATTTGAAGTCAGACTACCCCATTTTTAAAAGACACACTATGAAGGAAAAGGGCGAGGATAAGCTAAATGCAAATAGGGGAAATGAAAAGAAGAAAAAAAATCTCTTAAGAATACTTAACCTCTTACTCATTAGAATAGGAGCAAGAAGAGGACCTAACAAACTTATTCTTAATGGCTAAGGATTTAATTATAACTCCGATCAAGTATAAGTATGTTAAGTTTTATTTGTTTGTTTATTTATCTATTTTTATATCATAATTATGTTTTATGCATGATTATATGTTGTAGTTTTTTTTTTTTTTTGCAAATTTTCATTTTTTTTCTTCCTCTTGTGTTGTGTGTCTTAGTTATTTTCTTCCCCTTCTTTAAAATTTTCAAGTTTCATACATGTAGTTCAATTTATGTGTTCTATTATCTCTTCTTTTTGGTGATGTCAAAAGGGGGAGTAGATATTTGGATGTATTTATTCATGTGTTATTTACTTTAAATATTTTTCTTCAATTCAAAAAATAAATATTTTCCCCTATTTTTAAGTATAATTCTCTTAGTGTGGGGGAGATTAGGAGAAAATAATATAAGTTTTCAAATTCAATCAATAATATTTTTCATCATTAAAAAGGGAAAGATTGTCACAACTCAGGCTCACGAGTGTATGTAATTAATCCCTTTCTCCTAGATAGATCATTTGTTAAGGGTAAAATAAACACCACCCTAGTCTTTAAGAAGTTAAGAGATGATAGTCTGATAGTTCAAATCTATGTTGCTGGCATAATGTTTAGATTTATATATGAAAATCTATGTCAGGAATTTTTTAGATACTAGAAGTAAGGAGTTTGAGAAGAGTATGATAGCTGAGTTGAGCTAATTCTTTTGATTTAATGTAAAGATGAAAGAGGATGGTACCTTCCTTAGTTTGTCAAAATACATTAAGGAGATCCTGAAGAAAATTTATATGGAAGGTTAAAAAAAGTATAAATACACTAATGAACTCAACCATCTAGTTTAATAAGGATATAGATGTAAAATTATTTGTTCAAAAAATGTTTAGAGGAATCATAGGATCACTTCTTATTTGATCCATAGTATATCATATATTACATTTAGTGTTTATCTTTATGTTATATTTTAGGCTAATCTAAAAGAACCTCATATGACTACCATAAAAAGAATTCTTATGTATCTTATAGACACCAAAAACTTAGGCATCTTGTATCCTATACATATCACCACCTTTGAAATTATAGGATATTTAGATTCAGACTTAACATGGTGTAGAGTAGACAAGAAGAACACTTCTGATACTTATCAATTCATAGGGCAATCCTTAGTTTCCTGGTCTAGTAGGAAATAAAATTTAGATTTCCTATCCACCACTGAAGTGGATTATATAGAAGTAGGAAGTTATGTTGCTCAAGTTTTATGGCTAAAGCAATAAATTCTTAACCTTATACTTTATATAGGCACTATCCCTATCATGTGTGATAACACTAGTGCCATATGAATTTTAAAGAATATAATCCAACAATCTGATAAAAAACATATTAACATTTGTCATCATTTCATTAGGGATCTTGTAGTAAAGGGAGACAAAAAATTGCATCATGTAGCCTTTGAAAATCAATTGTCATACATCTTTACAAAATCCCTCAATTATGACACCATCGATACACTTGGGACTAGGCTAAGCATGATTGATATAAAATCTTAGAGAAAATGGTGTAAGGGTATTGTTAAAATTTGTGTGTTTTTTTAAATTATTTATGGTATATATTTGTGTTTATGATTATTAGTATCTATTTATTTCTATTTGAGTTTTGTGTATTTTTTATTGTTTATGAAATTTTCTCATAGGTTTTTCTCTGATCATCACACACAAAAGTAATATTTACTCAAATCATTTTATTCAATTTACTTCATAATGTATGATTTTATTGGATCCTCATATAATTACCTCACAAAACACTCAATGGCCCTAATTAAAATAATTATTGGTGGTCATACTATATGAACTAGTACTTCGTATTGTACGATACATGTGGCAATAAATGATGGTATTTTTAATTTTGTTGATATGATATTTAATTAGGAAACATTATGTATGAACACTTTTTTATATTGTATGTCGATTGGTCAAAGATCATATAATATAACTCCTTAGGGTGATTGTGTTAACGATGACCACCCAATACAATTCTGATTGTACTATGTAATTTGACAAACTTTTTGCACTGTTCAATCAGGATGAATAGAATTAATCTGATCATACTATTCTTTTGAAATAACTAGATGGACAAGAGGGGGGGGGGGGGGGGGGGAAGGGGGGGGGGGGGGGGGTGAATTGTGAAAACTTTATAGCAATAATTAAAACCTAAGCAGAAGTTCTTTTTTTTTTTTTGATGATTTTAAATTTTTTAACATGAAAATTTAAACAACTTCTAAGGCAAACAATTGAACTTAACGTGCAACAATATAATCTTTTTCTTTCACAAGTATTCACCAAGCAAATATTATGAAAATAAAAATGCACGCAAGAATAAAAAGCAATAAGAAAAAAAAACACACCAAAATTTTTATAGTGGTTCGATCAAACCATGACCTACATCCACTCCCCGGAGTCCTACGCTCCGGGAATTTCACTACAAACTATAGCTCTCCTTTTGTCCACCTCGGAAAGGCGGAGAAGCCCTTACAATACTCCCTTTCACCAACCCGGTATGGCGGAGTGCCAAGCCATGTTTTCACCCTCCTGGTGATGGCAGAGAACCTTCTCATTTTTCTCCCTCCTGGAGAAGGTAGAGTACCTTCAAGGTCACGTATGTAGAAGAGTCTCCCCCTTAGAGAGCCTCCCACAAGTTCTTCCCGGGCCATAGGAGGAGTAAGATGCAGCAAGATCGGAGCAACCGTGTGATCTCCCTCACACCTCTTCTCCACCACCAAGCTCACCTTCTCCTTCCTCTCTCAACCCCACAAAACCTTCTCAAGAGCTCTCCCAAGGATTTCCTCTCTATTCACGTTCTCCTCTTCTGTCTCTCACAAAATATAACAATTTTGACACATTAAAACGGGCTCTAAAATCCCTAAATTAGCAAAGTAGCCGTTACAATAGTACAATACGGTATGTATAAACAGGCTTCATCCTGGTACGAACGTGTATGAACAGTTCAAAATAACTCATACAGTACGATAGTAAATCGTACGGTATGATCCTTAACATTACTGATCGTACAGGATGATAGTTGGGACGATCAATGTCATCTCTGTTCATCGTATTGTATGATATACGTCATCCAGTACGAATGGTCAAAATTAAGGAATCGTCTAGCACGAATTCCGGGATTATCAAATGTCGTCTCTATTCATCGTTTAGTATGATATACATCATACTGTACGATGACGAAAAAAAACAAAAGATCGTCCAGGACGATCTGCGGGACGATCAGAATTCGTCTCTGTTCATCGTATTGTATGAATAAGGTCATATAGTACGATACTCAATTTGAAATTAAGCCTTGAATTATTCCACTAATCACGGGTTAATTTAAGTAAGTATTTAAAATAAATCGTACAGTACGACTAACTTCGTACAGTACGAATGACTGAGAAAACTTACTTAAGTTTATTTGACGACTAAGGTTTTGGATTTGGAACACATCATACAGTACAATATAAATCGTACGGTATGAACTTTCACAGATAATCATTTTACCAACTCAGGTCATACAATACGAAATAATTTCATACAATATGATCACCAGAGAAGGAAAATCTTCATTTTTACTTTTAAAACCCTCTCCCCCTTTGTGTGTGCATGTTTTGTCAAACTTATATATAGTTTGTGGCCAGACTCAAAAAAATAAAAAATAAAATAAATAACAAAATACATTGGTAGACTCATACTCCTAATCTAACCATTCTTGAGTCTTCCCGTCGTCCTGAGTAGTTTTTGGTCTTTCTGAATTGTTAGTACTCATGGACAATAACTAATAATAAATGATATTCAATGAATAGTAAATTAGACGATATTATTTTTCATCATCAAAATCTCAAACTCGGGGTGGTCATGGGTCACAACATCTTTATGATAATCTTAGATTTATATAAGGAGGATAATTCTAATAATTTGAATAACACCATTCTTACTCATCTCTTCTTTACATTTTAGTTTCTATCCTTAGAATTCCTTACTTGCACTATTAAATGGCTAGGGTATAGTGTTCAAGAGCTTTGGCAGTTAGTTCCTTTTAATGAATGGTCAACACATGATTCATAGATGCATTAGATGAGGAAGCCTACCATATATATAAAGCTACAAGCACTATCCCTTCCAATGTCTTAATAAAAAGAATCCTAAACTTTAGGTATTATATCTCTTCATAAGCACTACACTTCAATTTCTTCTCACTTTGGATTTTCCTTTCAACTCTGAGCTTCTCTTTGAATTTTTTTAAAGTTTAAAAGTTAATACGAAGGGTACAACACTTCATTCTTATTCCATGTATCCATCACCTATCAAGATTTTGATTAAATTTTACTTCTTTCTACCACTCAGCAAAAAGTTCACACCATAGTTTCTACCGTTAACTATGATTTGACCCAAGTCAACCTCTCCCATAAAAACACACCAAGAAATATTCACCTTTCATTAGTTTGAACAATAGTTCAAAATGTATGCAACATTTAATATACCATTAAAAATATAGTTATTCCTAAAGTAGGTGATAGTGTCAATATTACTCCTCTTCTGTCAACCATCACCTATTATATTATGACTAATACTAAATTCAATATATCAGACATGATTATCTATTAGATTTAAAATCTTTCCATTAATAGAGATCCTAGGGTCCTCCCTAACCAAAATCTAGCATTTGGACATCGTATAGCCTATGTCCTATAGACCAAATATCAGTGTGACATGACCTACACCACCCAATCACCTCTCTATTTACTACTCTGATATCTCTTTCTATATACATCATATAATCATTTCCACTATTAGAAGATCTCTTAGTTAACGCATAAGAAGGAACTTCTCATAGTCTTCCTATTAGTCTAATAAAGCTCTCAACTCTAGACTCAATATATATATGTTGTCATGCTTATGGGCATTCCATCACCTTGTGTCAAGTTTAACCATATTTGAAGCACTAGCTAGTCATCAGATTATAATATCCCAAATGTCTCCTTCCATAACTTCTGAATGTTGGCACTCGACTCACGAAAACTTAAGAACCTATAACACTACCGCTGCTAGGAAATAATATAGAAGATATACTTTTCCTGACATCTCAATGCTCAAACTAGGTCCTCTTTCTAGAAATGTTTCACACAAAACTTTGCAAGCAAAATCTCTTTCTACTAGTAGCCAACCACTATTGAGTAGGTGACATATCCTCAATAATATAAACACTCTCCACCATGTCAAAAAATTAAAAATATGCAAAATTATATCAATGATAGCATGAAATTATCATAGAGCCCACTCAAAAATATGTAACACTTTTTCTAAGAAGAGTTAACATAATATGGAGTCTATCTAGCGAAGGTAGTAAACTCTACCTCATATCACATTTCAAACCTTCTCCCTTGAACCAACCTCAAAAACATCTCCTGCATCTGTTGCCATGTAGATAAAGGTGCAAATCATGATATAAAAATATTAGTAAATTTCTTCCATCTAATCATAGAATTTAACCTCCACTGAAATCTCTCTTTTATACTTTTCCAACAACTAATGCTCACCCTACTCATTAAGCAAAAACACAGGGAGATGTACTTTCCTCTTAGGAGGATAATACATACCATCAAATGTCGTCTCTAATCTCATTAGATAATCATGTATTATCCTGGACTCAATGAAACATTCAAACCTTTGATGCTTCAACCTCTAAAACATAAGTATTAATCCACAACATTATACCTAATAGAAGAAGTGTTGCTTTGGGATTTACCCATTAAATGTGCTACCAAACCAGCATACAAAGACATTAAATAGGTACTAATAATATGAGAAAAACTCTGTAATGGTATAACCTGACTAGTACACTACCTATTAATCATATACGGGTTTTTCTAATAATACCACCACAACCACAAGTGTCCCCTTTCACAGAACCATCACTATTTAACTTGAGCATGTTTAGACAAGGTTTAATCTAATAAATTAGTCTAAACCCCTCATCAATAACCTTATTATGCAGGACAATACCAAACTCCTTAGCAATAAAGAAATAACCATTAAAACTCTTAGCATTAAGAAGATTAATGTTAAATAGCTTATAAAATTTATCTATAACATTAGTAATAATAAGATCATGATTCATATTGATATTATTAAAAAGAGAGTTATTCTTTCCAATCCAGAGATACCAAATAAATTTGAGAATGAATAAGATTAGTAATGTGATCTCTAGAATTAGAAAAATAAAGATACAAGATTTCCTTAATAGAGATATTACCCTTAAAATAGTTAAGTTTAAACATATCCTTAAAGTAAATCCAAACTTTAGAAGCAATTGGTCCAGACAAAAACACATGATGCATATCTTCAACATGATGATAATATTGGCTCTTGGAAGCCAAAATAAAACCACATTTGATTAAAATGTCATCCGTACGAACATAATTATGCATGACTCTCCAAATGAAGGTAGCTATAGAAGTGTGAATGATTTTGTTCCATAACATTTTTAAGACTTTAGAAGAGGCATGTTGAGTTCTAAAAGTATTCCAAACCTTCTTAATACTAAAAATGCCATTACTAGCTATATTACACAAAAAAAAGATCATCAACATCAATATTTAAAGGAATTTATAAAATTTGATTAATAATAAACAAAGAAATAGCTTGAAGTAATTTTGGAATATCTAAACATTTATTAGAAATAAAAGAATTAACTTTAATAGTAGAGGTAGAAACTAATTGAAGCATACAATCAATAGAAGATTGGTTCAACCACTTGTCTTGCCAAAAGAAAATATTAGCACATCCATTACCCAATGAATGTATGGTTCTACTTCTAATTTGATGCTACAAAGTCTTTTTAAACCCTAGAGTCTTCCATTTTATAAGTACAAATAGTAGGGTGCTTGCCAACACATTACTTTTGAGTCATAAACTTAGACCAAAGACTATTTTTAGGATAAAAGTTATACCAAAGTTTATAAGAAATAGCATGAGCTAAATCCACAATGTTCTGGCACCCCAAACCACCTTCCTTGAATGTGCCACAACACTTATTCCAAGATGACCAGATAATTTTAGAATTCCCACTTTAACCTTTTCAAAAATACTTATTGGTTTGTTTAATCACTATTAATTAATAGGGGTGCCCTAATTAGGGATTTTTGTTTTTAACTGTTCATCTAATATGATATAAATCATATTATTACTAACTCACTCCATTGAGTGTGTGTGTGTAAGGTTAATCAGCTTAGTGTCCACCATATACATGATTTGACTCAAGAAAGAAAAAAGGTACTTGAATTTGAAATTATAGATAGACTCAACTCTAGTATACCTAATCTTGAGCTAATAGTTGCTGCTAGTGGACTTGTGGACCTAAAATGTTTTTGAGTAGGGAAACAAGATAGATATGCAAGAATAATAATGATAAATAATAATAATGTTTGTTATCATAAAAATTATAGTACTTGGACCTAGATTTGTAATAAATTTGGCACTCTAGAAACAAAGAGTCGAGGTAAAGTAATGTTTGGTTATAATACCATATGGATGATAACTGGAAAATGCACCATAAGTAAACTTAATATCTTTACTTTTAAAAGTATTTTATTAGTAGAAGGTTTAAAGAATAACCTACTCAGTGTATATCAACTCTATGATAAATGCTTTGATACTAATTTTGTTTTTGGCAAATATTTGATTTTGCTTGATAATAAGCCTATTGTACATGATTTTTGAGTCAATTATTATTACATGTTTGATCTAAAAAGTTTGAATTAGTCTAACAAGGTGCATTATTTGAAAATTTATAGTATATAAGTTTTTTTTTGTTCTATAGGAGACAATATCATGAAAGCATGAGGACACTAAAAAAGATTACACACTAAGACTTCATTATATTGGTACCCTAGCTAGAGTTCACTAAAGGGCATCTATATGATGTGTGTTAGCTAGTAAGCATGTTAAGTTTTCTTTTCACTAAAATATTGAGATCAACATTAGTAGACCACATAAGATTTTATATATGGATCTATTTGGAACCCTCAACATTATAAGTCTTAGGAGGAAAAGCATATGGATTTATCATTGTAGATGACTACATGAGGTTTACTTGGGTTAAGTTCTTAGCTAATAAAAGTGACCCATTTGAGGAGTTTATGATTTTTTTCAAATTTGATTCAAAGAAATTTAAGATGCACATTTGACACCATCCATAGTGGCAATGAAGGAGAGTTTGAGAATGATTTTATCATGAGGTTGGGAAAGAAAATATTTTTTTCTTCGCCTAAAAGGCCCTAGAAGAATGGCAATGCAAAGAAAAAGAAAAGGATCTAAATAGAAGCAAATAGAGCAATATAAAATAAATTTAGGCTACCCATAATCAAAATAGAAGAATGACAATGCAAATAAAGAAATTGCATGCCAGTTTGAAATTGGAGCTTTTGAGTTTGCAAAAAGAGCATGAAAATTTAAGTAAAGATCACACTACTTGATAGCAATCACATATCATTACTTGATGAGTTTGATGAATTGAATAAAAAGCATTATAAATTAATTATTGAGCATGATTCTTTGAAAGCATCCTTCACCTCTCTTGAATCTAATTATAAAACTTATATTGAAGAATCTGACCATATGGAGCACTATTTGAATGTTTATAATGATGTTTTAGAAAGTACTAACTTAAGGTTTAAAGCTAAATTGAATACACTTGAGAGAAATTGGAATACATCAACAATTGATCTAAAGCCAAAACCTTGGAAGAGTTATTATAACCCGAACATATTAGTAAATCCTTTTCCTCGAGTTAAATGTTTTTCATGTGGCATCCTAGGACACATTTCACGCACTTGCACTATTCACCATAGTACACATTGGGTTTGGAGACCTAAATTGCTTGATTCACAACATAACACACACGTATTGCATTCTTATTTTCATAAGAAGGTACCCAAACCATTTTGGATTCCTAAATCTAACATTTTATAATTTTGTAGGTGTGCTCTCACCAAAGTCCTCGCGAGTGCATGAGGTGCTTGGACAGTGGAGGCTCGCGGCGCTTAATTGCATAAACTTGCTTCTTAATAAATTATGAATTACATGTTTACTACTCTGTTGATTATTATTCTTTCTTTTTTAGTTTTTGAGTTAGCTTTTTATTTTTGATGTTATTTTGTAGTTATTTTAACACTATTGTTTTTCTTTTAGTTTTTATTATTTGGTCATAGCTGAAAAAATATTTTATGCCTTGTGTTTGTTCTTTAAAATTTGTAGTCAATGTATGACATCCCTAAATCAATTAAAGGGAGAAACACCTTTGATTGTTTCCTTTCCTCTAACCTTTTTTAGAGATGTAATTTTCTTTTCTAAAAAAAAGTCTAATTCAAATTAACAACTGAACTTTGTGATTGAAATCTTTTCTAGCTTGCTACAGTAATGTATCATATATATATAATATTCAAAGTCTTTATATTACTTTCAAATTCTTTGAAATCTTGTAGTTGCATTTATCATATGAAATTGATTCTATCTTATAGTTTATTCTTCTCTTTATTAGAGAGTGAGTTTTTCTTCTCTAAATATCTAGAAGATAATCACAACTGAGAGTTTTTAAGAGTTTTGAAATGAGGTCTAGCTTACAAAAAATGATAAGGGCAGAAAATTAGCCCCAAAAGGAAAATAAAAGTGAAAGGATGCATAATGACCGCAAAAAATTGAAACATACAAAAATTTATAAAAAATCAAAAGATATGTAAAGTGCACCAATCAATTGACAAGAGGCATAAAATGAGCCCACAAAAAACAAGCTTGCCTCTCTTTCAAATCCTTGAAATCTTAGAAGAATTCTTGTGTCACTTGATATTTTCAATGTCTTGATTGTGATAAATTACTTTGATATATTTTTTTATAAGATATTTTTTTTGAAACCAAGTTTTGAAAGGATCACTTTTTTCTTATCCAATTGGTTTGTTATGAGTTAGGTATTTTATTTTCAAAAGATGATTTTGCCCTGAAATAAGTCCGAGTTAGGGTTAACAGGATCGGATATTCTACCGTTTTCAGATTTCAACGATGCTAACTCATTGGTCTTACAAGTCTTTAAATTTTATCACTTGGAGAATTTATCATTTTTGTGCCTTATTATTATTATTATTATTATTATTATTATTATTATTATATATATATATATATATTAAAAATAATAAAAATTATATTATTTTCTTTTTTTGTTACTTTTTTCTAACTTTTTAATATTTTAATTTTATCTTTTACTATTGTTTTTGTATTTTTAGGCATTCTCTGATTATCTACATCAACCTCTATAATTTCACTTTTTGTCTTATTATCCTGGATGATTTTTCTATTATTTTGGATGATGCATTCAATCCACTCCTAACCTTTTATCTAACGGCTGATATGTTTTCTATTTTTATCATCATCTTTGACAAAACATTATCATCCTGGACGATCTGATCGTATCTTACTTTGCTTCTGTGATCGGCCTGAACGATCCTCTTCATCCTATATAATTTTCTTAAATCTATGCTCATATATTGGTAATCGGCCCGTATGATCCACCTATTTATCTTGGAAGATATATGTGGCAATATGTTTAAACCCTTAAAATTTTGCTAATATAATCAATTATTGGTGATCGGCCTAGATGATACACCTGTTCATCCTAGATTATACATGTGACAATGCTTTAAACATTTTAAATTCTGCTGGTACAATCCATTATTATACATAACCCTGGATGATCCACCTAATCAGCCAGGATGATCTTCTTTTTTAATGGTCGTCCGACTTGACTCCTCGGGAAGATCGCTTGTGTTTTTTCTTCCCGAATGATGTTTGATCATCCTGGATTACTTTACTACCTTTTTAACCAATCATCTTGGACACAATTATTGCACCAATCATCCTGGACGATTCTGTGATCGTCCTGGATGATCCGTCAATTTCTTTTTAACCAGGGATTATAATCATTTTTTCTCACTCAACTATCCTTCAATCCTTCTTACACTCCCTATTTCCATGTCTCCTTAATTATGGCTAGTGGAAAGCACTCATGCATGCCTTCTAGGAGTTCCTCGAGGGTGAATCTAGACCCTCATTTCACCGAGGTAAGTGACCAAGCTGCGTATCAGAGGTACAAGACAGCCATGATCACTATTTCCTGAACTATCAACCCCCACATCCTTTCATATCCTGTTCCTAATTTATTTGCTCACACTACTATCACTTTCCTCCTTACTCTTACCATCCCATTTAATTTGGAGTTACTGTTTGAGTTTTTTGCTAGCCTTCATATTAATTCCTCTTTTACTGCTCTTCAATCCTATGTGAATGGACGTCCAATAAAAATCACATATCAGGACTATCAAGAACTCCTACAACTGTCCACCACAGGAGACAAACTCATCATCCTATATCAAGATCTCGACTATGACTGGGCACCAGACAACCACTTCTTAAGAAACACTAATTATTCCTTTCATGTTTGAGAATCTAGCAGCTTACTCAAGGATGCTAGGATAATCCAACATGTTATTCGCACCTCTATTCTTCTAAAATATGGTGATCTTGTTCATATCACTCCACTCCTTTCGATCACCACTTTCTTAATTTTGGTTCGTCATGAGTTTAATGCCATTGATTTGATTTTTTGATACATTGAGCACCTAATGAGCATCAGAGATCTAGGATATAGAAGGAAACCCAACCTTGCCTTAGGACACATCATTTCCTATGTCATAGAATCCAAGTACGACCTCTAATATCTTACCCCACCAAACTATCAGCTTGCCTTCTACTTAAATAACTCCTTCCACATTTTTCATAGTACTCATCTACACCCAGGGCATCAGGAAGCTAAGGGAGCTGAGGAGGAGGTGGCTCTTGCACCTGTTCCTACACCTGCTTTGCTTCGCCATCACTCACAATTGGATCAGCTGGTAGAGCGATTTGACTAGTGGGAGACTCGCTTCGAAACCTACATTATTGTATAGGAGCAGCAATATATGGAGAAAATTGCTCTCTTTGACTCTTATGTGGCTCACCAGCATCACCAGCATGACCAAGACATGGTATGGTTTAAGGAACAATTTATGACTCTTTCTAGTTTCTTTTACTCATAGCCACCACCACCTCTGTTGCAAACCTATTTTCATGACCTGTGTTTTAATGATTGACAAACATTATTGATTCTCTTGGACTACTTGTTTCTTCTAACTTTTCAGGAATCGAAGATCGGACGAACAGACGAAGCCAGTTCAAGATTGCGTAGGTTTAGGGTTGAGTCAGTCTGTACTTTTGTTTTTCACTTCTTGAGTCTACTTGTAATGGTCAAAGAGACTGATGCTAAGTAACCATACACACACACACACTTGAGAGACTTAGAATTTCTATTTTTACTCAAATCCGCCAGGACAATTTTTATATTGTCCTGGACGATCAGGCTTAAAATAAAAAGTCTAAATAAAGATTCTTAATTAAGGCAGCCATCATTAACATATCAGCCTGGACGATACGTGTATCGGCCAGGACGATAAGCTCAAAATAGAAAGAAATTGCCGCTATAGATAATTAAGGTATACTGTATATTTAAATTATCGGACAGGACGATCATTGATCAGCCTGGACGAAATTCTCAAATTATTGCTTAATTGATCAGGAAATCAAGGGAGTAATTAAGGATAATTGATACAATCATATCATCCTAGACGATCGTAGGATCGGCCAGGACGATCCAGTCAAAAACCTTAAGTTACTTCAGGACGATAAATATCAGCCAGCTCTTATCCATGGCGATGCTCTGGATGATTTTCCCCAGATTTGAACTGATCGTCCAGGACGATATTAATATTTCTCTAGATGATCAAGCAATTTTTTAATCATCCAGGTGTGCATCTAGGGCGATGCTCTAGCCGATCTTCTGAGATTTGTATTGATCGGCCAGGCCGATGTCCATATCGGCCTGGATAATAAAGTCAGCAACTTGCAATTAATGAGCTCCTTTGAAGCTCTTCTATTTAAGAGCTCTTGTTCAATGTTTTTGAAGACCTTTGGCTACTGCCTTGACCTGAGAAGGCCTTGAGGAGAGAAAGAGAGAGTGGGAGAGAGAGAGGATCTTGTGAGGGGCAGCTTGTGAGGGGATTCACAAGGGTTGCTTCAAGGATCGCTCTGCTTCTTCTTCATGTAGAGTTTCTCGTCCATGGAAGGGTCGATAGAGGTAAGAAATTAGCTTTTGGTTGTGGTTCTCTGCCTTGCCAGGGTGGAAAAAAGGAGGTTCTTGTAAAGGCTTTTCCTCCTAGCTGTGGGGGCTAAAGGAGAGTCACGTTTGTAGTGCAACACTCGTAGGGCACCTCCGAGTAGTGGACATATGTCGAGTTGACCGAACCACTATAAATTTCTATGTTCTTGTTTCTTGCTTCCGCACTTTTAGTTCAGCATTTATTTTTGTGGTGTGATTTTGTTTTATGCGATTTTTATTCTTTGTGAAAAGAAATTTTAAAATACCAATTCACCCCCCCCCTCTTAGTTA
>NW_021318773.1:310034-421212 GCF_001605985.2 Dendrobium catenatum
AATTCACCCCCTCTCTTGGTTAGCTTGGGCCAGTTTTATAGGGCTTAACATTCCTAATGAACTTTCAACCTCCTCCTTTGAATGATCAGGGGCCACCCTACTTTTATTTTGTTTTCATGATGTTGTTTCTTTTTTCTTATTATAGGTTGATTTTAATTGGTAGTCTTTGCTTTATTTCTTTTCTAGTTTCCCTTCTCCTTTTTATGATGTCAAAAGGAGGAGTAACTGTACTATTTTGTACTACTATTCTGGTTTGGTACAATTTTTGTTTAGTTGTACTATATTGTTCCTTAGTAAAATTTAAATTTCTAGTTTCACACTATTTTTATTGATTTGCTTTGCTTTTAGCAGCTTTAATTATTTTTGTGTTTGCCATCATAAAAAAGGGGGAGATTATTACGAATCTGGTTTCTAGGAATAGAATTTTGATGATAACAAACACTAATATTTCTCTACAGCCGCCTTACCAACTAACATTTCAAGTCCATAAGATCAAATTTTAATTTAAACCATCTAAAGATTGGTAGACTAAGTTTGAGTAAATTTATAATCTTTTCCTTTTCTTTAGTCAATTATAAACGATGTTGTTCCTAATGCTAAGTAATCTTACACACACACACTTGAGAAATTTTTTGACTATTTTTAGAGTTTTCTTATTTTGGTCACATAGTCTGGGATGATCCATTAATCGGCCTGGAAAATCAGTTAAAAATAGAAAACCTAATTAGGGCATCCTTGTTAAGGAAGCCATCATTAAGTGCATCATCCTGTAAGGTATTTATATTGGCCGGGATGATAGGCTCAAATCAGAAAGAATCAGTTGCTAGATCTATTTAGGTAGATTTTATTTTTGGACATCATCTTGGATAGTGCAATGCAATTATATATAAATTAATCTAATAATTAAGTAAAGTAATTAAGGTCTGATTGCTCGATCATATCATCCTAGAAGATCATAGGATCGATCAGGGCAATCAGTTCAAAAACCTTAGTTGTTCTTGGATGATCAAACACCAGTCTACTTCTTTCAGAGCAATGCTCTAGACGATATACACTGAATTGAACTAATTATCTGGAATGATTACGAGATCGGCTTAGACAATTATGTTATTTTTTCATCATCCAGACATCCATTCAGGGTGATGATCTGGATGATATTTAATGACTTGTACCAATCATACATGATGTTATACTATCATCCTGGATGATGTGAACAAAAACCTTTTGATCGTCCCAAATCGTCCTGGCTGATTGAGTTAAATTTGTACTGATTGTCTAGGATGATATTTATATAATCCTTAATGATAAAGTCAATTTATTACAATTAATAGATATTCCGAAGCTCTTCTATATAAAACCTCTTGTTCTACCCAAGAGAGTATCTCTTACAACTGTTCTAACCTGAGAGAGCTAAGAAGAGAGGGAGAGTAAGAGAGAGAGAGGATTTTATGAGGGGGAGTTTGAGAGGGATTTCACAAAGGTTTCTCCAAGTAAAGATCCATCTTCATCTTCTCTGTTCATCATCCCTAGTTTTTTGGGGGTTTTAGAGAGGTCTACTTTAGCATCTGATCGAGGTTCTCTACCTGCTTAAGGAGGAAGCAAAAGGAGTTGAGTTCTCTACCTGCTTCTAGAGGAAGCAAAAGGAATTGGGTTATCTGCCTCACCAGGGTCAGTGGAAAGGAGGTTCTTAAAGGCTTCTCCTCCTTACTATGGAAGAAAAATAAGAGACACTATATTTAGTGCAATACTCAAAGGAGAGGTTTCGGGGAATAGACATAGGTCAAGTTAACCGAACCACTACAAAATTTTATGTTTTTTATTACTGCTTTCGCATTTAATTTCCACACTTTAATTTATGTGGTGAACTTAGGTTAAGTTTGTGCTTTTGCTTAAAAAATTTTTAAAATACCTATTCACCCCCCCCCCCCCCCCGCTTTGTTAGCCTTAGAACTAGTTCATTATAGCTGAACGTCCCTATCAAACTTTTAAATAGGACCTTAATTGAGGCCGCTAGAGCCATTCTTGCTGAGTATTCACTTTCAAAATACTTTTGGGCTGAATCGGTAAACACAGTTGGTTTTGTGTTGAATAGGGTGAATGTTAGAGCTAAACTTGATAAGACACCCTATGAGATCCTTAAGGATAGGACACTCAACCTTCTCCACCTCCATATCTTTGGCTGCAAGATTTTCATTCTAAATAATGGGAAGTCACACTTAGAAGAATTTGATCCTAAATCTAATGAAGGAGTGTTCTTAGGATATTCATATTTGGGAAAATCCTTTAGGGTATTTAACAAGAGGATATTGGTGGTGGAGGAGACTACTCATGTAGTATTTGATAAATCATATCCAAAGAAGTCTAGAGTTGATGATGAAGATGATGTTAAAGAGATTACTTAAGGAATTGATAATTTGGAGAAGAGGGTAGAGTCTCAAATTATTGGAGTAGGTGAGATTATCCGAGGAGTAGAGAATGCAAATCTAGAGGAAAGGGTTAAACCTATGCACTCTTTGCCTATAGATTAGAGATACTCTTTGAGACATCCTATAGAACAAATCTTTAGAGACTCTTGTGAAGGTGTTAAAACTCGGCATTGACTTAGGAAGGAAGTAAAATACTCTGCCTTTATCTTAATGACTAAACCAACCAACATTAATGTAGCCTTATTTGATAAGTTTTGGATCTTAGTCATGCAAGAGGAATTAAAGCAATTTTTTAAGAATGATGTTTGGGAGCATGTATAAAGACCAAAGGGGCAAAGTATAGGCTGAACCAAATGGGTCTTTAAGAATAACATGAATGACTCTGGTGTGGTAATTAGGAATAAGGTAAGATTGGTGGCTAAGGGGTACAACCAAATAGAAGGGATTGATTTTGAGGAGGCCTTTTCTCTTGTAGCAAAATTGGAAGCCATTAGAGTGCTACTAGCCTTTGCCCGTTATAAGGGATTTAAGCTTTAACAAATGGATGGTAAGAGTGCCTTTTTAAATGGGGTAATAAAAGAGGATGTGTTTATAGAGCAACACCCAAGTTTGGAGAGTTCTCACTTTCTAAATCATATTTTTAAATTAAAAAAGGCCTTATATGGATAAAAGCAGGCACCAAGAGCTTGGTATGAGAGGATTAGCACATTTTTACTAAAGAGGAAATTTGTTAAGGGGAACATAGACACCACCCTTTTTTTAAGAAAAGTAAGAGATGAGTTACTCATTGTTTAGATCTATGTTGATGATATACTTTTTGAATCTTCTGATAAAAAACTATGTGATGATTTTTCTAAAATAATGAAAAAAGAGTTTAAGATGAGTATGATGGTAGAATTCTCTTACTTTTTGGGGTTTAGCATAAGATAATTGGATGATGAAACCTTTCTAAATCAATTAATGTACATAAAGGATATCTTGAAGAAATATGAAATGGTTAATGCTAAGCTAATAAATACTCCCATGATTTCAAGTGTTCAGTTGGATAAGGACTCAAATAGAAAATCTGTTGATTAAAAAAAGTATAAAGGGATGATTGGATCTTTGCTTTACATGACTGCCAACTGACCTGATATAATATTTAGTGTTTGTCTTTTTTTTTTTTTTGAAGAAAAGAAATAAAAGCTTTATATAAACAAAAATAACGGATTACAACCTAATATTAACGGATTCCTCCTTTAACACTTTAGTAAAAGTGTGAGGAACCTTATTCGCTACTAAATCCTCCCAAATAAAAGAACTAAAACAAGCATAGTTAGAACATAAGTCTGCTAACTTATTACTATTTCTACCAACACAATTAAAAATGACAAAATAAAAATCTTTAATAAAAGAAAGGTCACCCACCTCATTTCTACCTTTCTTCAAAATTCTATTAATAAAATTAATAACATTTTGATTATCACCTTCAATGATCTTACCTTTATAAGCATACATCCAATCTCTAGTGACTTCTTTGATGGAAAGAATAGATAGAAGCTCCAAGTAAGAGATACCCCAATGTGTTAGCTTTTTGCCAAAAGCCATTAAAAATCATCCTCTATGGTCCCAAAAAACTCCACCAATTCCCGCCTTGTATGAAGAAAAAAGAGAAGCTTCAACATTGACTTTTTTATCAAATCAGGTGGAGGGGGGGGGGGGTGCCAAAATTCATTAAACAACCCAACCGGTTGATTGACATCCCCGATACCCGTGCAACTACTATTCACGTATCTTGACAATGAGGCAAAGCTAACTGCATCAATAGCTAACAACCAAGAGCTTGAACATTTGCCTTCAAGCACAAGTCCATTCCTAGCTCTCCAAGAAAGATAAAACAAATTACAATAAAGATTTATCAACCAAATATGTTTGCTCTGAAGCCATTTGAAACAATATTAAAGAGAACCAAAATTTGGGATATCAAAACACCACTTCTTCAAAATATGGAATGCTTCATTTAACTTGTAAAATTTTGAAATAATGTGACAAGTGTCTTCCACTTGTTCACAACCCCAAGGGAACTTTTCATAATCTAAAAGCCTTCTATTACAGAGGAATTGATTAGTTGGAATGGCTTTATGAATGATTCTCCACCAAAAGTTCTCCACTTTAGCACTAAGCTTAATTTTCTTGAGCCATTTCCATATAGAAGAATCTTCAGGGTTATTTTCAAAATTTTCCATAGCCAAAGCTGTAACTGTTTTTCCTGTAGCAAACTGCATAAATTTCAGTTTATCCTCACCTGGTTCATTCGAAATCTGGACCTCTTTTATCAAATTAACAAGCTCCGGGCCAAAGAATTCTTCTAGCTTTGCAATGCCCCATCTTCCATTGGTAATTAGATTGTCAATCGTGAAATCATAGTCTTCCTTAGCTTGCACAAATGTTGGCCAACTTTCTAAAGGCTTATTCAAAATCCAGTTGTCTTTAAACACATTCACGGAACTACCATTGATAATCTTCCACCTAGTGATTGGTTTAAGTAACTTTTCCCCTGTTTTAAGTAGTTTCCAAACAATTGATCCAGAATTAATAGTAGAATTATTGGTCATAACATTACCATACTTTGGAACAAGGAGCTTATGCACTAATGCTTCCTTATTTTGAAATTACTTCCAAGCTAGTTTAGCTTTAAGAGGTCTTGCTATCTTTGCACAAGACATCAATCCTCTGCCTCCCTGAGAGTTTGGCTTGCACAAGTTTTCCCAATTAACATAATGGATGCCTCTTCTCCCATCACTCTTACTCCAAATAAAATCCCTGTAATGTTTATCAATTTCATACAATATACTTTTGGGAACCAATGAAAGAGACGAGTGAAAAGTAGGGAACGAAAGCAAAACAGTCTTGACAAGTGTCAACCGACTGGCCAAGGAAATGAATTTTCCTCCCCATATGTTTAACATGCTCTGAACTTTATCAATTAGGAATTGAAAATCAGGTTTGCCAAGTCTCCTTAACGCCATCTTGATTCCTAAGTATGAAAATTCCTTAATTTCCTTTAGGTCCATTGCTCTTGCAATTTTCCTCCTTCTTCTTCTCTTAACAGAATTTCCAAACAGCAATCTAGATTTCTTTTTATTCATACATTGGCCCATCCATCTACAAAACTTGTTGATAATATTTTTAACCTCCTTGACAATCTTCATGCTAGCATCAGAGAAAATCAAGATATCATCGGCGTATAGAAGATGTGAAATCAAAGGCCCATTTGGAGAAATTTGTATGCCAATTGTATCCTTCTTTTGATAAAGTGCATAAGACAATAATTGAGCACATAAAATGAATAAAATAGGGATAACGGGCACCCTTGGCGAAAACCACTTCTTGCTTCAATCCAATTGGATAGTTTTCCATTTATAGATAAGGAAAAATAAGGATTGAAAACACATTCCATGATAAGATTAGAAAAATCAGATGGAAAACCAAAATACTCCAAAGCTTTGCATAAGGTTGGCCAACCCATGGAATCATAGGCTTGTTCCATGTCAATTTTAAAAGTAACTAAGCCTTTAGATGATTTAGAATACCTGAATTTATGGAAGACTTCATGAGCAACTAGTACATTGTCGGATGGAGATCTATCTTTCAGGAAAGCAGCTTGTTCCACCGAGATGAGTTTGTGAATGACCATTAGAAGCCTTTTCAAGATCATTTTAGCTGCAATCTTGTAAATTGATGTGCATAGGCTGATTGGTCTGAAGTTAGAAGGATAGAGAGGATTTCTTACCTTGGGATCAAAATTATGATAGTTTTCTTCCATTCTTCACACATTTTCCCTGTTTTAAAGAAATTATCCAAAGCATTATAGATGTCTGATCTGATTATTAGCCAATAAGCTTTAATAAAAGCATACGAAATTCCATCTTTGCCTGGAGCTATGTTGATCCCAAGTTCATGTATAATAATCTCCATGTCATTAAAAGTAAATTCTCTGTTTAAAGCCGAAAAATCTTCAACTTCTAGTGTTCTCCAAGGTTTCGGCCAACCCATCAAAGAGCATTCCCTTTCCTTCCATTTATTTTTGAAATAATTGTTGAGAATGATTTCTCCCTGGTTTTGATCTTCCACAATCACCCCATTATCCTGCTTGATCTTATGAATAAAATTCATATTCCTTCTTGCACTTGCATATGCATGAAAGAACTTTGTATTAGAGTCTCCATCCTTTAGCCATTTGTCTTTTGCACGTTGCTTCCACCAGGTTCCAATACGGGCTAAGGTAGTATTAAGGTTGTTAGTTTTTACCTTAAGTTCTCAAGCTTCGTCTTCATTCAGGAAACCACATTCAGCTTCTTTGGTTTGAAGATATAAAATCTGACTTTTTAGCTTCTCTTTTGATTTATTCAATTCCTTGAATTTGGCTTTACTCCAATACAACAAAGCTTTAAGAGCTCTATTCATTTTAATGTTCAAGATTTGAGGAGGATCTCCCCTTGCATTCCTCCCCCAAGCCTTCTTCACAATACCCATAGATACAGGAATAGAAACCCAAATCTCCTCAAACTTAATTTGTTTGTCATTTGATTTATTGAACTTTAATAGATTCAGCAAAACTGGACTGTGGTCCGAACCAATTCTCATCAAATTCCTCACAATCAGCCTATGAGATGAGTTAAAAGCTACTGAATTTGGAAGACGCCTATCCAGTTTTTCCATGATTCTTTCAGCACCCTTCTTATTGTTACACCAAGTAAACTTGGGACCAATTCTTTGAACTTCATGTACATCATTACAAGTGATAAATGCCTTCATCTCCTTTGGTCCGATTGAATAAATGAACTCCCTACCTCCCTTCTTCTCTTCTCTTGAAAGCAAGCAATTAAAGTCACCACCAATTACCATGGGGTCTTCCTTCGACATATGCTGTTCTAGCTTTTCCCAAAGAAATCTCCTTCTATAACAATCCCTGCTACCATAAACTGTTGCAATTCTCCATTTCCCATTGTTTGGAACATCTAATTCTCCAATTACAAACTTATTGGAGGATTAAATTACTTTGAAAGAAGCTATATCTCTCTTCCAAAGAACCATGATGCCACCAGATAATCCATCTTATGGGACATAAAGGAACTCCCATTCCAATCCAATCAAAAGATTAACATTTATCCTTTGAATTAACGTCAACTTGGTTTCAAGCAAACCAACAAAAAAAACCCATTCTCCTTAGTAAATTCTTTCAAGTAAAGGGAAGCTTTTCTTCTTCTTTTTTTTTCGCTCCCCTACAGTTCCAAAAGTTATGGAATAATTCATTGAAAGTTAGGAGAAGAACTCCCCAAGTCTTCCTTCATGTCTCCCTCCATTCTTCTAATTCTTGTATTTAATTTTATAGGACCCAAACCTTTGAGTTGTTTCAAACCTTTCTTCTTTGAAGTAATAAGGTTATCACCAGATATATTCATTTAATTTTTCCCTCTTCTACCTTCCCCTTGTCCATGACAGCAGCTATTACAGGAATAGTGGGAGTTATAAGTTTTTCATCCTCACTTGTTTTAAGTGTACTGCTTTCTTCAGGAATTTGTTCCAGCAATACAAACTGATTACTAGTGTTAAAATCACTGTTAACACTCTCTTTATATTTCCCATTTCTTACTCCAAAAATTTTTTGACAATCATTATCAGTTGGTGCAACCAGCACTTCTTCCTCCAGAGCTTTAGAAGCAAGCTTATTTGTTTCTGAATGATTTTCTGTCCCCTTGCTTGAATTATCTAGCTCTTGGTTGAGTCCCTGTTTTTCTTTGTCTTTTATCTCTACCATTTTCCTTGAGTCTTTCCACCCTGGCCTGATCCAAGTGTTCTTGAATTTCAAATTTCTACCTCTTTTCCTCCCATAATCAACATGTATCCAGTTGTCATACTCATCTTCATCCGTCTGTCTCACATCTACAGCTGAATTACTTATTTTGGATCTAGGATTAGCATTGGCTTCCACTTCTCTAGCAGCTTCTTTTAATTGGCAGTTTACTATTTTCATCACCCCAGCATTGTCTGGACAACAGGTTTTCCTGTGACCTATCTTTCCACAGCCAAAACAGAGTTCTCCTACTTTTTCATATTCAAATTTTTGATAAAATTTTCCTGAGATCCCTTCCACCCAAGCTCCTAGAGGAAGCTTATTTTCAAGCTTAATCTTCACACAAACCCTTGCAAATTCTCTGTGACATATTTAGTGTTTGTCTCTGTGCTAGATTTTAAGCTGATCCTAAAGTATCCCACCTGACTGCAGTTAAATGAATTCTTAGATATCTTTTGGGGACCCAAAATATAGGAATATGGTATCATATATAAAATACTTCTTTTGAGATTGTTGAATATTCTGATTCTGATTTTATAGGATGTAGTGTGGATATAAAGAGCACTTCTGGGACTTTCAAATTCATAAAATAGTCTTTAGTCTCCTGGTCTAGTAGAAAACAAAAGTCTATTGCACTTTCCACTACTGAAGCTAAGTATATTACCTTAGGAAGTTGTGTGGAACATGTCATTTGGTTGAAGCAACAAATTATTTATTTAGGATTAACTATAGGCACAATTTCAATATTTTGTGACACACTATGCCATCTGCATCTCTAAGAATCCAATCCAATATTCAAGGACCAAACATATTGACATAAGGCATCACTTTATTAGAGACCATGTGACCAAAGAAGACATTGAGTTACACCATGTAACAATTGAGAATTAATTGGTTGACATCTTTAATAAAATACTGGCGTTTGATACCTTCATCATCTTAAGGAACAGATTGGGTGTGATTGACATAAATGCATGAACTTGATGTTTAATAAATTCTTAATTTTTTGTTTTTGTTGCTTATTGTTATTTCTCTACTCTTTTATTTGTTTCAGATTTATTTGTTTTACTTTTTACTTGTTTTTTTTTTGTGTTTTATTTCTGTTATTTTAGTTTTTTTTTGTGATCACTGCTGAAATGATTTTTTATTCCGTATTTTTATTTTTAAAAATTTATAGTCAATGTTTTATATCTCTAAATCAGTTAAAGGGAGAAACACCATTTATTGTTTCCCTTCCTCTAACCTCCTTAAGTGGTGTAATTTTTTTTCTAAACAGAAGTCTATCTCAAATTAACAACTGGACTTTGCGATTGAGATTTTTCTATCTTGCTACAGTAATCTATCTTATATATATAATGTTCAAAGTTTTTATATTACTTTCAAATTTTTCATAATCTTGTCATTTCATTTATCATATAATTTTGATTCTATTTTATAGTTTATTATTCCTTATATTAGAGAGTGAGTTCTTCATCTCTAATATCTTGATGATATATCTATAATTGAGAGTATTTAAGAGTTTTGAAAGGGGATCTTGATTGTAAAGATGACAAGGGCATAAAATTAGCCCCAAAAAAGAAAATAAAAGTGAAAAGATGCGTAATGATCGCTAAAAAAATGAAAGATACACAAAGTATATCAAAAGTCAAAAGATGTGTAAAGTGCGCCAAAAAATTGATAAGAGGCATAAAATGAAACCACAAAAGGAAAGCTTCCTTCTCTTTCAAACATTTAAATCTTTGAAAAATTCATGTATCACTTGAAATTTTCAAAAACTTGATTTCAATTTTTGTTATGGTGACAAATTACTTTGGTATATTATTTTATAAGATATTTTTTTGAAACCAAGTATTGAATGGATCTTTTTTTCTTATCCAATTAGTATTTATGTGTTAGGTCTATTATTTTCAAAAGATGATTCTGCCCTGAGAGAAGTACGAGCAAGGGCTAATAAGATCAGCTATTATACTATTTTATGGATTTTAACAATATTAACTCATTATCCTTATAAAATTTTTAATTCAATCACATGAAGTCTTCATTATATTTATGCTTTGATAAAAAAAAACTTTGCTTTCATTCTTATTTTTCATCCTCTATTCTACTTTTCTTTTCTAGTTTTTCCTCCTCCTTTTTGTGATGTTAAAAGGGGGAATAATGCTTGAGTTGTTTCATTATTCTATTTTAACTTTTGTTCGTGTTTTATTTTGTTTTGCGTTTGCCCTCATCAGAAAGGGGGAGATTATTACGAATCTGATTCGGGAAATAATTTTTTTATGATATCAAACATTTCTGTTTTTTTATGACTACATTGTCTACTACTATTTCAGGTCCACAAGATCAAATTGCAAATTGAACCAGCTCAAGATTAGGTAGATTAGGACTAAGTCAATTTGTAATGTACAAGAAGTGTCTTTTACCTTTTCTTGAGTCCATTATAACTTTATGGGTCCTAATGCTAAGTAACCTTACACACACACACACTTAGGAGAAATTTTTTTGACTGTTTTAGAGTTTTTTATTTTCGATCACATCATCCGGGATGATTCATAAATTGGTCTGGATGATTAGTTAAAAATAGAAACCCTAACTAGGGCATCTTAAGTAAGGCAAGCATAATTACGTGCATCATCCTGGATGATATTAGCATCAGCCAGGATGAAAGGATCAAATTAGAAAGAATTAGCCGCCAAATTTATTTAGGCACCTTTTATTTTTGGACATCATCCATGACATCATCCTGGACGATGTAGTATAATTATGCCTAAATTAATCTGGTAATTAAGGAAAGAAATTAAGGTTTGATTCCTTGATCATATTGGCCCGGATAAATATAGGATAATCCAGGATGATTAGTTCACAAACCTTAGTTCTTTTTGGATGATTAAAAATTGGCCAGGTTCCATTCATTGATGCTCTAGATAATATGTACTAAATTAAATTAATCGTTTGAGATAATCATGAAAACGACATGGAAGATAAAGGTATTTTTTCATTATCTAGACATCCATTCAGGTCGATGTTCTAGATAATAATTGTCATTTTATACTAATCAGCATGAAAGATCGTGAGATTATCCTAGACTATTTAGTCTTTTTTCCATCGTTCAGACATCCATCAAGGGAGATGGTCTAGATAAAATTTGTCGAGTTGAACTAATCGTATAGGATGATATATTATCATCCTAGATGATATTTGATGATTAGTTGCTAATTAGGGCTAATTTGGAGCCCTTGTTTAAAAGATCTCATATTTTCTTAATTAAAAATCTTTTACTACTATCCTAACCTGAGAGAGCCAAGAGGACAGGGAGAGCAAGGGAGAGAGAGAGAGAGGATATTTTAAGGGGGTGTTTATGACGAGTTCTATAAAGGTTACTCCTAGCAAGGATCTGCATCGTCTTCTCTGGTTATTGTCCCTGGTTCCTTATAGGTTCTAGAGAGGTCTACTTCAACAACTTATTCAGGTTCTCTGCCTGCTTCTGGAGGAATCAAAAGGAGTTGAGTTCTCTACCTATTTCTGGAGGAAGTAAAAGTAGTTGGGTTCTCTGCCTCACTAGGGTCAGCGGAAAGGAGTTTCTGTATAGGCTTCTTTGCCTTGCTGTGGGGGAAAAACGAGAGAAACTATGTTTAGTGTAATTCTTGGAGGAGAGGCTCTAGGGACTGGATGTAGGTCAAGTTGGCCAAACCACTATGAAATTTGGTGTGTTTTTTCTTATTGTACTTCCACATATCATTTTTGCACTTTAATTTCTATGGTGATTTTTTGGTTGTGTTTATGATTTTTTGGTTGCGTTTAATAATAGCCATGGGACTAGTTCATAAGGGCTTAATATCCCTATCAAAATTTCACCTAGGACTCTTCAGTATAATGGTGTAGCTGACAGGAAGAATAAGACCTTAGTAGAAGCTATTAGAGCCATACTTGTTAAGTATTCATTTCCAAAATACTTTTGGACAGAAGTGGTGAACAAAACCTATTATGTGTTGAATAGGATAAATGTTAGATCCAAACTAAAAAAGACACCCTATGCGATTATTAAAGGTATGACACCCAACCTTTCTCACCAGCATATCTTTGAATATAAGGTTTTCATTTTGAATAATGGGAAATAACTCTTAGGAAAATTTTACCTAAAATTGGATGAAGGAGTGTTTTTAGGCTATTCAAGTGTAAGGAAATCCTATAGAGTGTTTAATAAGTGGATATTGGTGGTGCAGAAGACTACTCATGTAGTGTTTAATGAATCTAATTCTTAGAAGTCTAAGGTTGAGGAAGAAGATGAAGTAGGTGAGATTATCCAAGAAGTAGAAATTACAAATCTAGAGGAAAGTGTAGAACCAAACACAATGACATAAGGTATCACTTTATTAGGGACCATATTACTAAAGGAGACATTAAGCTACACCATGTAGCAACTGAAAACGAACTTACTGGCATCTTTGTTAAACCACTGGCCTTTGAAATTTTCAGTATCTTAAGGACCAGATTAGGTGTCATATATATTAATGCTTGAAATCGTTGATTTCTATTTTTTGATCTTTCTTTTAATTTTGTTTGCATGGTTGTTTCTGTGAATGTGATTTTGTTTTCTATTTTCATTGTTATATTATTTTTGCAATATTCTTTTTAAATAATGGTCACTACTGGAATGACATTTTTTTCCTTGCTTTTGGTTTTGAAATTTATATACAAAGATTAACCTTTCTAATTCAGTTAAAGGAAGAAACATCGTTGATTGTTTCTTTTCCTCTGATTCCTTTAACTGTGTAATTTTCTCTCTGAAGCAGAAATCTATTTTGATTTAAAAGTTGGACTTTGAAATTAAGATATTTTCTATCTTATTATAGTAATCGATCTCATATGAATAATGTTTAAGGTCATTAAATCACTTTCAAGTTTTCTTGATAAGGTTATTGTAGTTAGCATATGAATACGATTTTAATTTGTGGTTTATTCTTCCTTATATTAGAGAGTGAGTTTTTTCTTCTCTTATATATTGAAGATATTCTCACAACTGAGAGAATTTGAAGGTTTCAAAAGAAAGCTAGCTTACAAAAATTATAAGAGGCATAAAATGAGCACAAGAGAAAACTAAAAAGTTGTGCAATGATTGCCAAATAATTAAAAGATACACAAAATATATCAAAAATAAAAAGATGTGCAAAGTGCACCAAATAACTCATAAGAATAAAATGAGCTCACAAAAAATAAGCTTCTTTCTCTTTGAAACCTTTAAATCTTAGATGAATTCATATGTCACTTGATATCTTCAAACACTTGATTTTTGAAACCCATAATTTTGACTAATTACTTTGCTAAATTATTCTATCATATATGTTTTCTGGAACAAAGTTTTGAACATACACTTTACTTATCTAATTTCTTTTCTAAGTTATATTATTATTTTCAAAAGAATTTTACCCTATAAGGAGTCTGAGTTAGGATTTACAAGATCAGTTGTTCTACAATTTTTTTTTTGATTTTGGCATTGTTAATTCATTTTTTATTAGTTATGAATATAAAATAAAGGTAATTTTATTAGTTGTTGAATGATGGTTGATTAAAAAAAACTCTTATTTTTTTGGTTTTATTATTATTATTATTATTTTGTATTTTTACTTCTTCTTATTATTATTGTACTTGTTTTTCATTTTTGGGACCTTTTCTGATCAATTCTATCAATCCTCAAAATTTCATTTTTTTTTGTTCACATCTTCCAGGATGATATAATATTGTCATGGATGATACAATCAATTAACTACTCGCCATCCATCCAAGGCTGATCTATTGCTATTATTGGTGATTGTACTGGATGTTCTCACAATCATCTTGTATGACCAACATGGAATAGCCAGCTGGATGATTTAATATAGTTGGTATGATCCTTAATGACTCATCATCTTGGACAATACAAAGGTTTGTCCTGGATGATCCATCCATTCAACGATCATTCAGGCTGACTCCTAGAGATGATTGCATGTGTCTAATTATCCTGGATGATGTCTGATCATCCTGAATGATAGAACCACCTTTTTGACTAATCATCCTAGATGCCATTATTACTTTAAATCATCCTGGATGATCTTGACAACTCTTTATAAACATCCTGATTTCAATTTTTTTTGAACTCCAAAACTTCTTTCCTCAATCCATAGAACTAAAATCTTCTCTATGGCTGGTGGTAAATGTTTTAGGATGCTGACTAGAAGTTCCATGTGGGGAATTATAGACCCAAGCTTCACTGAGGCAGCTGATCATGCTGCTTACCTTTGGTAAAAAATTATAAGGATTTAATCATCAAAGATAATTAATCCCTGTATACTAACCTATCCTGTATTAGATTTGTTCACTCATACAACCCTTACTCTCATTCTAACCCTCGCATCCCCTTTCTATTATGAACTTTTGTATGAGTTCTTTGCCATCCTCAGAAATAACTCTACCTATACTACACTTCAATCATATATTAACAAATGACATCTAGAAATAACTTATTAGGACTGCCATGAAATTCTTTAACTTTCCACCACTCGAGACAAGCTTCATGTCTTAGCTTTAGATCTTGATTTTAACTCGAGACCTTTTAATCAATATTTAAGACACACCAATGTCAATTTCCATAATGGTTCCTCTAGTTCATTAATCAAAAATACTAGGACCATCCAACATGTCCTCAGAACTTCTTTAATTCTAAAAGCTGGTGAATTTGTTCGCATTACACCTCTACTCTCCATCACCACTTATATAATGTCTCATAGGGATTTCAATGCTATTAATCTTCTATTCAGATACATTGAACACTTGACTAATATTAGGTATCCTTGCTAAAAGAGAAAACAAAATCTCGAATTGGGATACATTATTGCCTATAATCTTAAAAATAAGTATAACCTTCAGTATCCTGCCTCACCAAATTATCAACCTTCCTTCTACACCAATAGCTCCTTCCACATTTTTCTCAACATTCATCACCATCTAGAGCACAAGGTGGCTGTTGGAGAAGAAAAAGAATCTATTTCTGAACCTGCTCCTCTCTGCTAGCATTCACATATCGATTAACTAGTATAATATCTTGATTAGTAGGATGCCAAATTTAAGTCTTATGTCACATAACAATAGCAACAGCAAACAGAGTACGTAGATCATTTTGAGGAGTTCACATCAAAATAACAACAGCTTATAGCTCATTTTGATGCTTACCTGATATAGCAGTAGCAGCAGCATAGCTAGGAGAAGGACTGGCCCCACGAGTAGTTGTCCTCTCTCCAACCTCTCTATCCACCACTACCACCTCCTCCTTCTGATCAGAATCCCTTTGACTATTAAATATTTTTTTTTATTGTTTGGTTTTTATGATGCTCTCTATTTTTTTTTCTTCTAGTGTTTTCTAGATTCTCCTTTTTGTGGTGACAAAAGGAGGAGAATGTATGTTTGTAAAAGCTTGTGTGCATGTAAAAGTTATTTTTATTTAGTGTTTATTATTGTGTTCCTACTTAATTTTTTATTTGTGTTATTTTTTTCCTTTACATATAAAAATGTTTTTCTTTTGTCACCTCCCCTATATTTCAAAGAATTATCTTAGTAAGGGGGAGTCTAGGGAATAGCAAAACATCTTTGAGAGCATTTAACAACAATGTTTACCATCATTAAAAAGGGAGAGATTATTGTAGATTTGGGTTCAAGGCTTATGATTTGATGATAATAAACATTATTGTTTTTATTTACTATGTTATCTCATAATAATTAAAGTTCATTGCATATCTACTTTCTTTTTTGAATACTAACATTTAAGGTTCATAAGCTCACTCTCAAGCCAGCTCAAGATTGGGTAGACTAGGACTGAGTCAAGTCTATAATTTTAATTTAAATGTATGTTCTACCTTTTCTTAAGTCAATTATAATATGGTGGATCTTAAAGCTTAGTAATCTTACGCACACACACATAAAGGAGTGATTAAAGAGAGATAGAGAAAATTATTTTTTTATAACCAAATTATTTAGGATGGTTTTGGATCATCCAGGACAATATATTCAACTCAGAACCCTAATTAAGGCATTTCGGTCATATAAATAAGGTTAATCAAATCATCCTGGGTGATATGCTTAAATCACAAAAAGCAGCCTCCAAACTCATTGAGGCAAAATTTTAAAACTCTCAAATTTTCACTAATCATATAAAATGATCCTGATTGTCCAAGATGATTTATACCAATTATGCCAAAATTGATCAGGTGCTTAAGAGAGTAATTAAGATTAGATTGATCGATCATGTCATCTGGGTCAATCAAAAAAATGTATATGATGATCTGTAAGAAAAACTTTAGTTTTCTCCTAAATCTCCAGGATGTCCTAAACTATCTTCTAGACGATAATGCCTGATTTTAAACTAATCATATAGGATGCTAGCAACATCATCCTGGACATTCAGTTAAATTTCTATACTCCTCATGATTTATCTCCTGGTTGTCCTCAACTAATTGATGGATGATAATGTCTTATCGTAAACTAATTGTAGGAGATGATGTCCACATCATCTTAGACAATTAGAACAAACTTTGTGATCAAATTGTATAGGAAACCTAGATCATCCTGGCCAGAAGGGCTGATTTAAACTAATCGAATAGGACTATCTATCAATCATCTTGATTTATCCTTAACGGCAAGTTGAAAATTAGGGCATCTTTTAAGGCCTTATATTTAAGCTCTATCAATGGCTAATGATATAATTTTTTGCTATTGTCCTGACTTGACAGAGCGTAGAGAAGGAGAAGGAGAACTTGGGAGAGAGATAGAGAATCTTATGAGGGGGTCTTTGTGAGGTGTTTATAAAGGTTGCTCCAAGCAAAAATTCAATTCGTCTTCTATAATCATCTTCATTGGCTCCTTGGTGGCTCTAGGGAGGTCTTCATAAGCACTAGATCAAGGTTCTCTACCTGCTTCAGGAGGAAGTAAAAGGAGTTAGGATTCTCTGCCTACTTCAGGAGGAAGCAAACGTAGTCTAGGTTCTCTACCTCATCTAGGATGATGAAAGATTTTGTAAGGGCTTCTGTACCTTCTTATTGGAGCAAAAGGAGAGACAATATAGTTTTAGTACAGTACTTGGAGGGGAGGCTCTAGGGAGTGAATGTTGGTATGGTTGACCAAACCAATATAAAAATATAGTGTGTTTTCATGCACTTAATTTTGGCATTATTTATTCTTAATTATTTGTGTGGTTGAAATATCATAAATATGTTTTTTTGTGAAATTGTTCTACTTCCTCCTTGGGATAGAAGAAGTTTGTTTAAAAATATCAAAAAACTTAAAAAGATTTTCCATATTTAAGTTAAATAATTTAAAACAACAATTTGCCCCCCTCCCACCCCCCCACCCCCCTCACAAGGGCCTATCAACCCTAACAAATTTTCACTTTTCTTTTTGCTTGTCACCTACATCAATCTGTATTTGATTCATTGCTTACTCGTTTAAAATCAGCGATCCAAGAAAATTGTCAATATAATATACATTCAAGTCTTTAAACTTAGTTATCACAGTTATATTTTCATCATAAGCATTCGGTAAATTATATAAAATTTTATTAACTTTTTTAGAATTAATGAGTTATCTACATAAAGCATGTAATGAGGCAACAATCTGTTTAAACTGTATTTATATATCAGAAATTGATTCATTTAGTTTCATGCAAAATAGTTCATAGTCATTTAATAGAATATTCAACCTACATTATTTCAACTCATTTGTACCTTCATAAGTTATGTAAAGACTATCCCAGATTTCTTTCCTAATTTTATAAGTAGAAACAAACATATAGTCTTCTGATTTTAAAAATAGAATAGGATGTTTAAACATTTTATATTCAATTATTTTAATTATTTTTCTTTTAATGACCAATCCATAAATAATGTTTCAGTTTTAATGCCATCTATAACTCGAGTAGGTCTTGTATAACCTTCTTATATTAACATCCACATGCGATGGTCAAGTGATTGTAGGAAAGTAGACATGCAAGTTTTCCAAAAATTAAATGGAATGCTATCAAATAAAGGTGGTCTAGTCATTGAGTATCCTTCAGGAGTATTCCAATTTCCCAAAGTAGCCTTGATCAAGTTTAAAAGAGTAATCTAAACTTTGATAAAACTTAAAAATTCATGTAGGTTGTTAAACCAAATAGATCTCTCCTAAGGCTAATGAAGAGGGGGGGGGGGTGAATTGGTAATTCAAAATTCTTTTGGGATTCTTGAAAACCTTTCTAGAAATTTAAATTAATGATATTCTAATATGTGGTTGCTTAACAAAATAATTATCATAGAATCTTTTGACCACAATAACTTAAAAGCAGGAAATAAAAAATATGGAAAAATAATTAACACAAGAAGAATACTAGATTTTATAGTGGTTCGGTCAAAATTGACCTATATCCACTCCCTAGAGTCTTCTCTAGGTATTTCACTAAATAATAGTGACTTTTCTTTCACCCCCACAGAAAGGCGGAGAAGCTCGTACAAACTCTGTTATACCAACTGAAAGTTCCTAAAGGATATTAAACCCTAAATAACTACTCCCAAGGCTAACCAAGAGGGCGAGGGTGAATTAGTATTTAAAAACTTCTTTATCTAAAGAAAAATCCTTTTATACCTTGATGTGAAAGAAAATTACATTCACAATAAAAAGATAAATTAATATTTTCACCAACTTAATTAATCGTAAGAAAATTTAAAGTGGAAAAAATAAAAGGAAAGAACACAGCAGATTTATACTGGTTAAGTCCAACCCGACCTAATTCCATTCCCTAAAGGCACCCTATGAATAATATAATAAACCTTTAGTGACTCTTATTTAGCTCCTACAACAAGGTAAAGAAGCCTTTATAAAATAACTTTGACTTTCCCCGGTGCAGTGGAGTAGCTGGGACCGCTGACACAAAAGATATATTTTTCTTCCCAAAACTTCTCTTAAGATGAACCTTCAATCCGATGGTACTAAGGTACAAGATTTTTAGAGAAATTGTGTGAAATCCCCTCCACACTCCAGTGAAAGCCCCACCAAGGATCTTCACCCTCTGAAACTCCACCCTTTCCTCTCTCTCTTTCAAGTTCTCTCTTCAAGTTTTTTCCAAAAGAATGAAGACACAAAGGTTTCCAAAGACACTTACCAAGTGCCTTTACAAAGCATAAATATAGGGCATTGAATAACCCTAAAAAAATTTATTTTGTTGATAAAGATCTTAAGATATTATCCTGAGATCGTCCCTTGTGATTTGTACAAAATATCTATTTCAACTAGTATGATTAGCATTGCCATCTACAATAAGTTTAGGAGTTTTACATAGATAGTCCAGCAAGATCTTGAGATTATAAAAAATAATTAGTTTAAATGAAATGAAGTTCATCAATAAAGAAATATAGGATAACCTAAAAATATTTATATTTATCATATTGTATGATCTAGATTGTATAATATGATCCAAATATCAAAATTCAGCATATTTGATTGACTAATCACATAATTAATTTAGGCATGATTTTTATAGATTGTCTAGTTTTATGTACAACATCCTACATGATTATAAAAAAATATGAAAGTAAAAATCTTGCCTTAATAATGGATGACACCTATTTTTTATGATCATAACTCATCATCCTAGATGATCTAAATCATCCAATATGATTAGTTATATGAGCTAATCGTATAGTACGAATAGGAAAAAAAATTAACTTCTAGTTTTGACTCAATCTCTCTCCCCTTGAGTGTGTACGTGTGCTTGATCACCAAGCTGGCATACACCTTTACAAGGCATGACTCAAGAAATCAAAAATATATCAATGAATATTACAATAATCTTTATAAAATAACCTATTCTGCCCAATATTGAGCCTTGAATCATTGTTGGATGGTGCATGACATTCTTAAAATGTTAGAACACACATAAGCAAAAATATATTTTAAAAATAAGTAGATAAAAGGATGTGAGCCAAAATGTTTGTTATCATCAAAAACATAAAATTGTGAGCTCGAGTTGCAAAAATCCCACCCTTCTTATGATGGAAAACACTACTAATTAAATTTGTAAAATTAAAATATTTTTTTCTTAATCTGTCCCTCATTAAGATAAGTATATTATTAATAGGGGAAATTAAAAAAAAAATGTTTTTTTTTGTTTTTGTATATAGGTACAAATAAGAATACAAAAAATAGTTAGAAGCTAAAATAATATATAAGCTAAGCATATACAATATGAACACATGCAGCTTAAACTCAAAAACAATCTATCAAACACATTCTCCCCGTTTGACAATATCAAAAAAGAAAGAAAACACACAAAAAATAAAATGGAACGCACATAACAAACTCTAATTAGGTGGAGGTGGTGCTAATGTTTAAGAAGAATGACATAATTTCAATAAATTTACTCAAAATAAGAAAGTTACCTCTTGATTTTATTCAAAAATATAGTAAGAAATGAATTGACCACACTAAGATCCAAAAGGATAGAAAATTTAAATTTTATAAATCGTAGCTCAAGCTCCTTACAGGTTAAAGTCCTTTTTAAATAAAAAAAAAACTAATTTAGAAAAAGAATTAAAGAAGAAAAAAAGTCATTTTCAATCATAAAATATAAATGGAAAAATGGTGAGTTAGAAATCATAATTTTCAAACTCAAGTATCAAAAGTATCATTTAGATAAATGTGTTTTCTATAATTTAAAAATACAAGAAATGTAAGTTAACTTATTGTGGGCTCATTTTGTGCCTTATTATCAATTTTTGGTGCACTTTCCATATATTTTTATTTTGGACACACAATTATGCACATTCAGTTTTTGCATACATTGCACATCTTTTTATTTTAGGCTCATTTTGTGCATCTTTTCATTTCTTTTTATTTTACTTATTTTGTTAATCTTTAAAGACTCAAAGCAAACCCAATACAATGATAAAAACAAATAGTTTAATTAAGAAATTTATATAGTAGCTTCATTAGCTTTCAAAAGAATCCTATGAAAAAGAGGAGATGTAGGATGATAAAAAAAAATTTATTTCAAAAGTCCAATTCTTAAATTGATATTATTTTTGAATCAGAAGTGCAATAGCTTGATTAAGGAAACGAGAAGGAGAGACATAAACATAATTTTCCTTCCTTTTAAAATTTAGAAATATGAGACATCACTAACTTAATGTTTAGTTAAAAAGAAGGTAAAATGTTTATTAAAAGAAATTTCAAACAAGTGAATTGATTTGCTTATGTAAATACAGTACGAAATGTGATTGTGTGTGTTGATCAGAGATAAATCATAAAACTATACAAGAAAAATAAAATAAAATTATTACAAATAAAAACATAAAAAATAACACAGAAAACATTTATAATGAACAAAACAAAATAAAGAACCTATACACATGCATTAACTTTACCACATAAATATGCAAACAAAACTTTATACATCATTACCTTGCTCCTCGTATGATGATTCAAAAACAAGGTTTGCCTAGGAGAATTTTTTTTATCATTTTCTCTTATTGCAATTTGTTTTTTTTTTTTAAATCATTTTTCTTTGCTGGAAGAGTTTTTAAATTAGGATATTCATTTTTCATATGTCTAGGTTTCCTACACCCAAAGCAAATAATATTAGAATAAATCTTTACATTACTATTTTTACCTTTGTTCCACTTTTGTTGATGCTAATTTTTGCTTTAGTAGTTTTTCAAATTTGCTTATTATTTAGTCTATCTCCTTGCTCTCATTATGTACTAGGCAATTTATATCCATCTCTTCAGCTTTTATTATTATTGTTTCACCTGCATCCAAAAATTTTTTATCCAAACTTGGCTCATAGGTAATGAGTTAGCCAATAAAATTATCAATAGAATATTCATTCAAATTTTTTGATTCGGTGATAGAAATGACTTTGGCATCAAACTTCTTATGTAGACATCATAGAATTTTGTTGACTATTTTAAAGTTTGAAAGTTCTTTACCCAAGATGTGTAATATTGTTACTATCTGAGTAAATCTAATATACATGTTTAGAAAGTCCTTAAGGTTTCATGTAAAATAGCTCATAATCATGCATTAGAAAATTTAACTTGAATTGCTTGACATCACTAGTTCCTTAGTATGTAGTGAATAATTTATCCTAAATTTCCTAGCCAGTAGTGCATGTGGATATCAACATATAATCTTAAAAATTCAAAGCACAAAAAAAGGCTTTAAAGATTTAGCATTTAGTTGAGCATTGATTTATTCTACTTTTTCCATTAAAAAAAAGAATATCAATTTTGACTCCATCTAAAATGTGTGATTGTATAGAATAACCAATTTGAATCATATGCCACATTTGATAATAAATTGATTGCAATAATGTAGACATGCAAATTTTCCAAAAATCTAAAGAAATATTTTTAAATAAAGGTAGTTGTATAATTGAATATCTTTCAATAATATTATAATTACAAAAATTAGCCATTGATATTTTTTCAAAAGTTTTATACAACATAAGTTATGAATCCAACTCTAATACCACTTGAAATTTCATGAGGGATGTAAAACCCTAAAGAACTTGTCTCGAGGCTAACCATGAGGGGAGTGAAATTGTATTTAAAAACTTCTTTCTCAAAAGAAAAATATTTTTATAACTTGATTTGGATGTGAATTAAATTTAGAATAAAAAGATAAATCAATATTTTCACCCATGCGGTTAATTGAAAAAAAAAATAAATGCATAAATATCAAAAGGAAAGAACACACCAGATTTATAGTAGTTTGATCCAAACAGACCTAGGTCCACTCCATGGTGGCACCCTTAGAGTATTGCACTAAATATTTAGTGACTCTTCATTTCCCCGCACAATTAGGTGGAGAAGCCCGACAAAATAACTTCGACCTTTTCCATTGTGGCAGAGTAGCCAGGTCCTTTAACACCAAAGAGATCTTCTTATTCCCAAAACTTCCCATAAGATGAACCTTGAATATGATGGTACTAAGGTGTAAGTATGCTGTAGAAATTATGTGAAATCCCCTACACACTCCCTTTAAAACCTCTTTAAGGATCTTCTCCCTGTCAAACTTCACCCTTTCCTCTCTCCCTTTTAAGTTCTCTCTTTAAGTTTTCTCCAGAAGAACGAAGATATAATGGCCGCCAAATATACTTACCAATTCCTTAATAAAGCTAAATAAAGGGCTTTGAATAAACACTAAAATTTTAATTCTATTGACAAAGATGTTATAATATGCTCTCGAGATCATCCTGCACGATTAGTGTAAATATCACTTTCAGCCAGTATGATTAGCATTGACTTGTACGATAAGTTTAAATTTTTACAGAGATAATCTAGTATGGTCCTGAGATCATCCGAGATGATTAGTTCTGAAAAAATGCAGTTCATCTAGGATAAAACATTAGGCGTCCTAAAATCATCTCTTTTTATTGTACCGTATGATCTAAATCATATAGTACAATCTGAATATCAAAATTAAGCAGATTCAATTAACTAATCATATGATTAATTTAGGCTTGATGTTTATAAATCATCCAATATGATATACATCATCCTGAATGATTAGAAAAAAATATAAAATTCAAAATCTTACATAACTTAACATTGGAAATTATTTTTCATGATTATTACTGATCATCCAGGATAATCTAAATCATCCAGTACGATTAGTTATATGTGCTGATTATACAGTATGATATAAATCCTATAGTATGACTAGTTTAAAAATTATACTTCTAATTTGGACTCATTCTCACTCCCCCTGAGTGTGTATGTGCATGGGCACCAAGTTATCATACACCATTAAAAGACATGACTCAAAAATTAAAAATTCATCAATAAATATTATAATAATATATATAGAATTACTTATTCTACCCAATCATGAGCCTTGAATCTTTACTGGATGGTGCATGATGTCCTGAGAAGTTAGCACACACACAAAAAATATATATTACAAATAAAAGTAGATAACACAATGTGATCCACAATATTTGTTATCATCAAAAGAATACTTATGAGCTCAAGTTGTAACACCAAGCCGGTGTGATAGAGAATCGATGTCTTTTATGAAAATTCATTAGGGATGTTAGGCCCTATGAACTAGTCCCGAGGCTAACCAAGAGGGAGGGGGGGGTGAATTGGTATTTTAAAAAATTCTTTAAAACCAAGAACAAATATCACAAACCAAAGTCATCATAGAAAACAAGTGCGGAAAATTAAAGTGCGGAAGCAGTAAAAAGAACACAAGGGTTTATAGTGGTTCGGTCAACTTGACCAACGTCCACTCTCCGGAGGCGCCCTCCGAGTATTGCACTACCAACGTGACTTTCCTTTATCCCCCACAGTTAAGCGGAGAAGCCCTTACAAAACACCTCCTTTTTTCCACCCCCGGCAAGGCAGAGAACCCCACTCCTTTTGCTTCCTCCAGAAGTAGGCAGAGAACCTCGATCGATCGCTAAAGCTTACCTCTCCCAACCCTTCCAAGGACAAGAGACTCTAGGGATGAAGAAGTGGAATAATGCTTGGAGCAACCCTTGAGAACTCCCTCACAAGCTCCCCCTCACACGATCCTCTCTCTCTCTCTCTCTCCCTCTCTCTCTCTCTCTCTCCTTTAGGTTTTCTCAGGTCAAGACAACAGCCAAAAGATGTTCAAAAATGTTGAACAATAGTTCTTAAATAGAAGAGATTTAAAGGAGCTTAATAATTGCAAGTTGCCGACTTTATCATCCAGGACGATATTAATATCATCATGTACGATTCATTCAAAACATAGATGATCGGCCAGAACACCGCTCTGAAAATGAACTAGATGATTGAAAATTAGCTTGATCGTCCCAGCCGATCTCACGATCGTCCCGATCGATCAGTTCAAATCATAGGAAAATTGTCTAGAGCATCACCCTGAATTCGAGCTGTTCGATCCAGATCAACCAGAACATCACCTTGAATTTGTGCTGGCCGATATTTATCGTCCAAGAGCTAATAAGGATTTTTGCATATATCATCCCGACCCATCCCACGATCTTCCTGGATGATGTGATCGTATCAGTTCATCCTTAATTGCTTCCTTGATTGTCGGATCAATTTAGGTATAATTGTGCAATATCGTCCAGGCTGATCTCACGATCGTCCAGTCTGATTTCTAAAAATAAAAAATACTTAAATTGATCATGGAGGCTATTTCTTTCTATTTTGAGCATATTGTCCTGTTCGATAAATGTATCGTCTAGGACGATCAGTTAATTACGGCTGCCTTAACTAAGAAATCCTGAGTAGAAGTTCTATTTTGAACTCGATCGTCCAGGACAATATAAATATTGCCCGGGATGATGGGAGTAAAAACATAAATTTTAAATCTCTTAAGTGTGTGTGTAGGGTTACTTAACATCAGTTTTTTTTTTTTTGAAGATTGCAAAGATGCATTAAGAACTAAAGGAAACAGTTACTTAACATTAGTCACTTCAAACATTTACAATTGACTAAAGAAAGGAAAAAAAAGAAAATTACAGACTGACTCTATCCTAATCTACCTAGTCTTGAGCTGATTCAGTTTTCCGTCTGATCTTTGAATCCTAAAAATTCAATTGTTAAAGGCAGTCAAAAATAAGCAAGAGTGTTTGCTAATCATCAAAACATAATTCATGAAACCGGATTTGCAACAATCTCCCCCTTTTTGATGATGGCAAACACTTTGACAATTATTTCAAAAACAGTAGTGTAAAACATGGAATCGAAAGTGCAAGCATACAAAGGACTCCTCTCCCCCTTTTAACATCTCAAAAAGGAGGAGGAAACAAAGTAAACATTTTTTTTAACAAGGCATAAACAAGTTGTAGTATTCCATGTGATTGATTTTAAAAAAATTGTAAGCTAATAAATCAACATCTGAAAAATTCATAAAATAGTATAATATCCGATCATGGTTACCCTTAGCTCAGACTTTCTTTTAGGGTAGAATCATCTTTGGAAATCAATGTTCTAACTAAAGAATTCAATTGGATATGAAAAAAAAAGATCCATTCATCACTTGCTTTCAGAAAAAATATCTTATAGAATAATGTACCAAAGTAAATTTGTCACAATCGCAAAACACTCGAAATCAAGCCTTTGATACATGAAATCTTCTAAGTTTTAAAAGATTTGAAAGGAGAAGAGATCTTGCTTTTGGTGGGCTCATTTTATGCCTCTTGTCAATTGATTGGCACTTTGCGCATCTTTTGCTTTTTGATACTTTTTTTTTTCAATTTGGCATCATTGCGCATCTTTTGTTGGCATCATTAGCCAATTTTTTTTTTGAAAGCTCCATTCTCTTTTATAATCTCTTAAAAAATGATCTTTAGTTGTGAGTATATCTTTTAGATATTAGAGAATAGGAGCTCTCTCTCTAACATAGAGAAGAACTATCCACAAAACAGAATCAATAACCAATGACAAGAGTAACGAGGAATCTTGATGTGACAAAAAGACTTTAATAATTATAAATACAAGATAGATTTGCTTTAGCAGGGTTAAAAAAGATCTTAATTTCATACACAATCGTTAAATTGAAATAGATTTTTGATTAGAAAAAAAAATTGTGCCACTAAAATAGGTTAGAGAAAGAGACATAATCAACGGTATAATTTTACCACCTAATATATTAGGAGATGTAATACGTTGACTACAAATTTTCAAAAGCAAGGACAATGTAAACGATATCGTTTTAGCGATGATTTTGAAAAAAAATTAAAGAAAAAATAAAGTAAAATAAACCAAACAAAAACTAAAAGTAAAGTTAAGAGAAAAAAAAAGAAAACAAAGAGCAAAATGAAAAGTAAATAAAAGAAATAAATTAAAAGCAAAATAAAGTAAGTTAAAGATCAAGTTCATGTATTTATGTCAATCACACCCAATCTGGTCCTTAAAGAGCTGAAAATATCGAAGACCAGTGGTTTAGTAAAGATGTCAGCCAGTTGATTTTCATTTATCACATGTAGTAAATCAATGTCTCCCTTAGTCACATGATCTCAAATAAAGTGATGCCTAATGTCAATGTGCTTAGTCCTTGAATATTGGATAGGATTCTTAGAGATGCATATGGCACTAGTGTTGTCACAAAAGATTGAGATGGTGCCTAAAGGTAATCTTAAATCCAATACCTATTGTTTCAACCAAAGGACTTGGGCCACACAACTTCCAAGAGCAATCTACTCAGCTTCAGCAGTGGAAAGTGCAACAAAGTTTTGCTTTCTACTAGACCATAAGACCAAAGATTATCCTATGAATTGACAAGTTCCTGAAGTGTTTTTTCTATCCACCTTGCATCCTGCAAAATCAGAGTCAGAAAATCCAATAATCTCAAAAGAAGTGTTGTGCCTCGGATACCAAATCCCTAAGCTTTGGGTCCCCAAAAGGTATCTAAAAATTCTCTTAACTGCAGTCTGGTGGAATTCCTTGGGGTCAGCTTGAAACCTTTCACAAAAGCAAACACTAAACATAATATCAGGTCGGCTACCAGTCAGGTAAAGTAAAGATCCAATCATACCTCGGTACTTCTTCTTATCAACAGACTTACCACTTGGGTCCTTATCCAATGAAACACTAGAAGTCATGGGAGTATTAGTTGGCTTAGCTTTATCCATCTCATACTTCTTTAAAATGTGCTTAATGTATTTTATTTGATTTAGAAAGGTTCCATCATCCAATTATTTTATGCTAAACCCTAAAAAGTTGGATAACTTTCCCATCAAACTCATCTCAAACTCTCTACTCATTGTTTTAGAGAACTCATCACAAAGTTTTTTATTAGAAGATCCAAAAAGTATATCATTCACATAAATCTAAACAATGATCAAATCATCTCCAACTTTCCTAAGAAAAAGGGTGGTGTCTACGCTCCCCTTAACAAACTCTCTTTCGTAAAAATGTGCTAAGCCTCTCAACCAAGCTCTTGGTGCCTGCTTTAACCCATACAAAGCCTTTTTTAATTTAAAAACATGATTTGGACATTGGGAACTCTCAAATCCTGGGGGTTGTTCTACAAACACATCCTCTATTATTTCCCCATTTAAAAAGGCACTCTTAACATCCATTTGAAAAAGCTTAAATCCTTTATAACAGGCAAAGGCTAATAGCACTCTAATGGCTTCCAATCTAGCCACTAGGAAAAAAGTCTCCTCAAAGTCTATCCCTTCTATTTCGTTATACCCCTTAGCCACTAATCTTGCTTTATTCCTAACCACCACTCCAGAATCATTCACCTTGTTCTTAAAGACCCACTTTGTTCCAACTACACTTTGTCCCTTAGGTCTTTCTACAAGCTCCCAAACATCATTCCTAATAAATTGATTCAACTCCTCTTGCATGGCTAAAATCCAAAACCCATCAGTAAGGGCTTGGTTTATGTTGGTGGGTTTAGTTTTTGAGATAAAGGTAGAGTGGTTCACCTCCTTCCCAAGTCCATATCTAGTCCTAACTCTATCAGAAGGGTCTCCTAAGATCAAATTTTTGGGGTGACTTGTAGAGTATCTCCAATCTCTAGGCAAGGTGTGAGAAGGTCCAACCCTTTCCTCCAGATCTATATTTTCTACTCCTTGGGTCCTGCTCCTTCAATGTTTTGATGACCTACTCCCTTCTACAAATTTTCTACTCTAGTGGTAATCTCTCAAACATCATCATCATCCTTAACTCCAGGCTTTTTAGGATTAGACTCATCAAATACTACATATGTAGTCTCATCCACCATCAAAGTCCTCTTGTTAAATACCCTAAAAGACTTCCCAACACTAGAATATCCCAAGAACACTCCTTCATCAGATTTAGGATCAAATTTTCCCAAGTGAGACTTTCCATTGTTGTTAATGGAAACCTTACAACCAAAGATATGAAGGTGGGAAAGATTGGGTGTCCTACCCTTAAGGATCTCATAGAGTGTCTTATCTATTTTGGTTCTAACATTCACCCTATTCAACACATAACAAGCTGTGTTAACTGCTTCAGCCCAAAAGTATTTTGGAAGTGAGTACTCAGCAAGCATGGCTCTAGCGGCTTCCACCAAGGTCCAGTTCTTCCTTTCAGCTATCCCATTCTGCTGAGGGGTTCTAGGAGCTGATAAGTTGTGGCTAATCCCCTTGTCCTCGCAAAAATCTCTAAATTTTTCATTCTCAAACTCTCCCCCATGGTCACTATGGATGGTCAAGATCTCACAACCTAGCTTTTTCTGAATCCAAATAGAAAATGTTCTAAACTTCTCAAAAGACTCATTTTTATATGAAAGAATCTAGTCCAAGTGAACCTCGAGTAGTCATGAACAATCACAAAACCATAGACTTTCCCTCCCAAGCTGGCAGTGCTAATGGGTCCAAACAAATCCATGTGAAAGACTTCTAAAGGTCTAGAGGTGCTAATGTCCTTAGTGGGGTGAAAAGTGGAGTAGACTTGCTTTCCTAGTTGGCAAGCATCACAAAGGTGGTCTTTTGAAAAGTTGAGTTTGGGGACACCTCTAACTAGGTCTTTTTGGGTCACTTTCCTAAGGGTTTTCATACTTGCATTACATAGTCTCCGGTGTCATAACCATGAATCATCAACAATAATTTTTAAGCAAAATGATACAGCACATTCAATGTTTTTTAAATTAAGCATGTACACGTTGTTGATCCTCTTTCCCTGCAAAATAGTGTTGTTACTTAAACTTACAATGCATGAATTTCCAAAGAATTATACAATGAAGCCCTTGTCACAGAGTTGACTGATGCTGAGCAGGTTATGCTTTAATCCATCTACAAGAAAAACATTTTCAATCATAAGGTTCTTGGAATTACCAATTATACCTGAGCCTACCACCTTCTAGGTGGTATTGTCTCCAAGAGTAACCTTGCCTCCAGTCCTGGACTCCAGCGAAACAAATTGATTGGCATCACCAGTCATATGTCGAGAGCATCTACTGTCCAGGTACCACATACTCTCATGATGCCTTTAGTAGAGCCCACCTACAAGATCATCAAATGTCAGATATAGGAACCCAAATAGGTTTGGGTCCCTTCCTATGAAAAGTAGAATGTAATGCATGTGTGGTATGCTGTGGATCATGCACCTTAGGTCTCCACATCCAATGTGTACTATGGTGAACTGTGCAAGTGTGTGAGATGTGTCTTAGCAAGCCACATGAAAAACATCTAACTCCAGGAAAAGTATTTCTTAAATGGTTTGAGTTATAATGCCTCTTCCAAGGTTTTGGCTTTTGATCAAGTGTGGGTGTCATCTGAGTTTTCTTACATGTATCCAATTCATTTTGAATCCTCAAGTTAGTACTTTTTAAGACCTCATTCTCAATCCTCAAATTCTTCTCTATCTCTTTAGATTTCTTAAAATCAGATTCATGTGAGGTGTGTGAAGTTTTTAGTGAATCATGTTCTTTAATTAATTCACAATGCTTTTTATTTAACTCATCAAATTCATCAAGTATAGCCATATGATTTGAATCAATTGTTGAGTGATCTTTAGTCAAAGTTCCATGCTCTTTTTATAAATTCAAAAATTCCAATTTCAAGCAAGCATGTGTTTTCTTAAGTTTCCTATATGATGCATGAATGTTTTTAGAAACTTCAAGGAGTTGATCGTAGAAAAGTTCACATACCTCTTCTTGATCAAGATGGTCGTCTGCCATTAAGCACAAGTTTGTTGTCTCATCTTGTGGTTCTGTCTCCAATGAATCTGATGCAGAATTTGTCCAAAATGCCTTTTGAAGCCTCTTTTTTGTCTTCTCTAAACTTGGATTTCTCCTCACACTTTTCCTTACTTGTGTGCATCTTAAGTGTAGGGCAATCAGCTTTCGCGTGTCCGGGCTTCCTGCATTCATAACAAACCATATCAGACAATCCTTTAGAATATTTGTTATCCTTATCTTTTCTCCAATTTTGATGATGCATTTGCTTCTTCCTTAGAAAGCTTTTGAATTGCCTTGTGATTAAGGCAATGTCATCGCTCTCAGACCCGGAAGAATCAGAATTTGTGTTGTTGGCCTTCAATGCCACAGTTTTCTCTTTTATTTTCTCACCTGCATCAAGATTGTTTTGATTCATCTCTTGCTCGTAAGCAATGAGTGAGCCAAGTAAGTTATCAATCGAGTATATGTTTAAATCCTTAGATTCAGTGATTGCAGTGATTTTAGCATCAAAAGATGAAGGCAAGCATCTCAAAATCTTGTTCACTTTTTATAGTTTGAAAGTTCTCTTCCTAAGGCATGCAAAGAAGTTACAATTTGAGTGAACCTTGTATACTTATCAGAAATTATTTCAGAAGGTTTCATACGAAAAAGTTCATAATCATGCAAGAGAATATTCAAATGAGATTATTTTACTTCATTGGTTCCTTCATAAGTAATGCACAACCTATCCCAAATCTCTTTTCCAGTAGAGCAAGTAGAAACACGCATGTAATCCTCAAAGTTTAAAGCATAGAAAAAAAAGTTCAAGCACTTCGCATTCAATTGAGCTAACTCTCTTTCATTGAAAGTCCATTCAGTAAAAGCAACTTTAGTTTTAATTCCGTTAATTTCACAAGAAGGTGGAGAATATCCTTCTTTATTAAGCATCCACATGCGATAGTCAGTTAATTGTAAAAAAATAGACATGCAGGTTTTCCAAAAATCAAAAGGAAGGTTGTCAAACAAAGGAGGTCATGTTATAAAATATCCTTCACTTGTATTACGATTCCCAAAGTTAGCCATGGATCAAAATTCAAAAAGTTTTCAAACTCAATTTTTATGAATCCCACTCTGATACCACTTGAAAGTTCGTTAGGGATGTTAGACCCTATGAACTAGTCCCGAGGCAAACCAAGAGGGGGTGAATTGGTATTTTAAAAATTCCTTAAAAGCAAGAACAAATATCACAAACAAAAGTCACCACAGAAAACAAGTGCGGAAGTAGTAAAAAGAACATAAGGGTTTATAGTGGTTCAATCAACTTGACCTACATCCACTCCCCGGAGGTGCCCTCTGAGTATTGCACTACCAACGTGACTCTCCATTAGCCCCCACAGCTAGGCGGAGAAGCCCTTCCAAAACACCTCCTTTTTGCCACCCCCGGCAACGAAGAGAACCCCACTCCTTTTGTTTCCTCCTGAAGCAGGAAGAGAACCTCGATCGATCGCTAAATCTTTCCTCTCCCAGCCCTTCCAAGGACAAGATACACTAGGGAAGAAGAAGTGGAACAATGCTTGGAGTAACCCTTATAAACTTCCTCACAAGCTCCCCCTCACAAGATCCTCTCTCTCTCTCTCTCCCTCTCTCTTTCTCTCTCTCCTTTAGGTTTTCTCAGGTCAAGACAACAGCCAAAAGATATTCAAAAACATTGAACAATAGCTCTTAAATAGAAGAGCTTCAATGCAGCTCAATAAATGGAAGTTACTGACTTTATAGTCTAGGTCGATAATAATATCGTTATGTACGATCCTTTCAAAACACAGATGATCGGCCAGAACACCACTCTGAAAATGAACTCGACGATTGAAATTTGGCTTGATCATCCCGGCCGATCTCACGATCGTCTTGAATGATCAGTTCAAATAAAAGGAAAATCATCCAGAGCATCGCCTTGAATTCGAGCTGTCCGATCCTGATCGGCCAGAACATCGCCCTGAATTTGTGATGGCTGATATTTATCATCCAGTAGCTACTAAGGATTTTTGAATATATCATCCTGTCCAATCCCATGATCATCCTAGACGATGTGATCGTATCAATTCATCCTTAATTACTTTCTTGATTGCCGGATCAATTTAGGCATAATTGTGTAATATCGTCCAGGCCGATGTCGCGATCGTCCTGGCCGATTTCCAAAAATATAGAATACTTAAATTAATCATGGAGGATATTTCTTTCTGATTTGAGCATATCGTCCTGTCCGATAATTGTATCATCCAGGACGATCAGTTAATTACGGCTGCCTTAAGTAAGAAATCCTGAGTAGAACCTCTGTTTTGAACTCGATCGTCCATGCCGATATAAATATCGTCCAGGACGATGGGAGTAAAAATAGAAATTCTAAATCTCTCAAGTGTGTGTGTAGGGTTACTTAACATCAGTCACTTCAAACATTTACAATTGACTCAAGAAAGGGAAAAAGGAAAATTATAGATTGACTCAACCCTAATCTACCCAGTCTCGAGCTGATTCCATTTTCCATCTGATCTTTTAATCCTAAAATTGTCAGTAGTAAAAGGCAGTTGAAAAGAAGCAAAAGTGTTTGCTAATCATCAAAACATAATCCATGAAACTAAATTTGCAACATTTTATACTCTCCAAGTGATGGAAGCATACGATTACATCTTTTTTCACTCTCCTGGTTAAGGTAGAGAATCATCATGCTCTTTTTCACCCTCATAATAAAGGAAAAGTACTGTCATACTTTTTCACCCTCCTGGTGAAGGAAGAGACGCTTGAAATATTATTATTAATCTTCTATGAAAAGCATCTAATAGAGATGGGAAGAAACTTGAGAAAGAAAGAAGAGATCCTCACTTTAGGCAACCTTGTGAATCCCTTATAACAAATTCACTTCAGTTGATCTCTCACACTTCACTTTTATAATCTCTCTCAAACACTCACACTCAATGGACACTCTCAAGAGAAATTCATAGCAAAGGTCCTTAAGTCAATTTCTAGGACTCCTTATATAGGCAAGAGAAGAAAAACCATCCTAAAACTGAAAAAATTCAAGTGAACCATCATCAATACATACAGTACAATCAAAGATCATATGGTATAAATAGTTTAAAAATTAGGGCTTCTTATGGTACGAACTGGACCGAACATATTATCTTACAATATTAATCATTTATATGATCTGACATCATATTATACAAACTATACAAAAAAATAGACAAGTTCATCTTGTATGATATGATATGAAAGGAATTTCATACACTTTCAATCATCGGTATGAGTTAAGATCGTATTGTACAAAGTGTTCAAAAACTGAATGTGTTCATTCAATACGATCTAGTACAAACTTGATTTTATACATTGTTAGCCTTCTATACAAATTAAGATTATTCTATATGAATTGTTCAAAAATAAATAAGTTCATCTAGTATGATATGGTATCAAAAGGAATTTTGTACTATGTTAGCCATCCATATTACTAGTTCAAATAATTCAAGCCAAGATTTGATTAACTGTGTTTGCAGGAAAAAACTGTGTTTGCAGGAAAACTAAGTCAAATCATATAGTACAATTAAAATTTGTATAGTAAATTTAGTATTAAAAATTTAAGTTTTAACTATCTCTCTTCCCCTGTGTATGTGCATGATTTCCCAACTACAATCACATTCTCTTAGTAAATAGAGATATACAAACTTTATTACATAAAATTCTATTCTACTATATCTTGAAGTCTTTAACAATGTGGAGTATGATTTCTATGAAATATTAGTATACACTGAAATAAGCAAAAAAAATATCTACGATACAATAGGAGAAATAATAAAATTATCATCTCAATAATTAGTTTTATTATCATCAAAACTATAAGCTCAATCTTGATTCTTAAGTTGTAATAATGCTGGATGACACCTGCGTTTTGAGTGAAAGTGTGGACTAGTGATTAGTGTTGGTTAATGGGGACATTCATAAGGATCAAATTGATAGAAGTACAGTTAAAGTCATTTGAGAGAAATGATTATGGACGAGGACCTTTGGTAGAAAGTTTTATATGTCATGCTAAATGAGCTTTGGCGATTTTTATATTTTGATAACAAATAAAAGAATTCATGATAGAGGCCTTTAGATTTAGCTTAAGGTTGGCTATGAATTCATAAAGAAGTTTAGAGTTGTAGGGAAAAGCCAATGTGAGGGGAAATTGAAGAGAAGTGGAGGCAAATAGATTCTTCACCTTGATATTCAGGGCTGGTTGATTTAACATTCGAGAAGGGGTGATTTCCACCTATTTGTACATGTGGCAGGGGTATTCATCCCTTACAGAGAGGAAACAATTGTCAAAATGATGATAGAAGGAGCTCCCCTGAGTCTTTTTTGCAACATTTATTACTACTGTCCATTGGACAGGAATGTTTAGAGGATATGTGTTTGAGGAAGTAGTGAGTTGTGTGAATTTATAAGTTCAAAGACATCCAAATTATGTATTATAGGTCAATCGTACATTACGATTGAGGTTCATATAGTATGATCACCAAGGTTAATTTGATTGGGCGACTTAACAAAAAAAGTGGTCAAATCATACTATATAATCATGTATAGTGCTGGATGATCTTATGGAATTTTGTTAGTCCTGAAGGGTCATCAGTAAGGCATTTGACAAAAACTATCATAAAGTACAAATTTGTGTTTGTACAGTACAAAATGCAATTATTATCTTACTGGCCAATTTAAATTTGTCCTAATCAAGTTTGACACGTGGATCGTACAATACAAAAAGAGGTTTCGTACCATATAATTGGCGATAATTTCCTTAAAACAAATTGCATTACTCAACATTTAGTGACATGGATTATATTGCACAAATATGTTTTTGTCCAGCATAATGTTAATATTATTGATCTAATCTTAGTCGTTGAGTCAAAGGTCTATTATTTATGCATATCGTACAGCACGAACTTGGATCCTACAGTATAATTGGAATAAAATATTGGTGACTTTTGAAAGTTAGTGAGATGTGTGTGTGATGATTAGGAAACATCTTAAATCAAAATATTTTTAATAAAATAAACTAAAAACATTAACACATAAATACTACAAAGAAATAAACACATACAAATTAACACATGTGAATGAATGATTTTAAACAAAAAAAATTGAATTATCTTGAATTAACCATGAATGTCTATAACATCTAGTTTTGTTTTTAAGGTGGTAAAGGTGTCATAGGCTATAGGTTTTGTGAAGATGTCTGCTAATTGTTCTCTTGTAGCTATATGATGCAATCATATATCTTTCTTAGCAACATGATCTCTTATAAAGTGATGCCTAATATATATATATATATATATATAGATAAGATTTGTGCAGTAATGTTGAATTTGATTTTGAGATATGCAAATAGAATTAGTATTGTCACACAAAATTGGAATGGTTCCTACATGTATTCTATGATATAAGAGTTGTTGCTTTAGCCATAAGACTTGTGCAACATAGTATCCTACTGCTATATATTTTGCCTCAGCTTTGAAAATAGCTACTGAGTTTTGGTGTATACTGGATTAGGAAACTAAAGTTTGTCCTATAAATTGGTAGATTCTAGAAGTGCTTTTTCTATCTACCTAACATCCTCCAAAATAATAATTTGAATATCTTATTATTTCAAACAAAGTGTTGTGTCTAGGATACCAGATTCCTAAAATTCATCAATCTTAGCACTCTCTTAACAGTGTCATGTGGGATTCTTTGGGGATCAGCCAGAAATCTAGCACAAATTCAAACACTAAACATAATATTCGGTCAACTAGGAGTAAAGTAAATAAGATATCTAATTATTCCCTTATACTTTTTTTGATATACTAATTTTCCATTTGGCTCCATGTCTAATTAAATAGTAGAGCTCACGGGAGTGTTCATGGCCTTAACATTTTCTATTTCATACTTTTAAGAATGTCCTTGATGTATTTATATTGTCTAAGGAAGATTCCATCATCTATCTACTTTACACTAAATCCAAGAAAGTTACTTAGATCTCCCACCATACTCATTTCAAATTCTCTATCTAAAAGGATAGTGCTCGGCCTTTCATACTAGGCTCTAGGTTCTTTCTTTAACCTATATAAGGCCTTCTTAAGTTTTAATACATTATTTAGGAATCGTGAAATTTTAAAACATGTGGGTTGCTTAACATAAACATCCTCTTGAAACACCTAATTTAGGAAGGCACTTTTAACTTCCACTTGAAATAATTTAAAATGCATAAAATAAGTAAAGGCTAACACACCATAATGGCTTCTAATCTAGCTATAGGGGCAAATGTTTCCTCAAAATCTATTACTTTGATTGGGTTATACACCTTAACTACTACTCTGGCCTTATTCCTCACTATTATTCTAGAGTCATTCATCTTATTTTTGAAAACTGACTTTGTGCTAACCATACTCTATTGCAGATCTATTTTCATGGATGATGATTTTGATGATAACAAACTCTTTTATTTCTCTAAAACTTCCTTATCTTCTAACATTTTAGGTCCACACGATCAGGCTGCAATTTGAAACAAGCTCATGATTGGGTAGAGTAGGTCTGAGTCAGTTTGTACCCTTTTTGCTTTCTTGAGTCTATTGTATTTGGTGTGGCTCCTGATGCTTTGTAACTTGGAAGATTTTTTACTATTTCCTAGAGTTTTCTATTTTTGGTAACATCATCCAGGATGATATAACTATCATCTTAGATGATTTATCCAAAAGCAGAAACCCTAATTAGGGCATCCTCATTAAGGTAGCCGTTATAAGCTAATCGGCCTGGACGATACTTGTATCGGCCAGGACGATATGATCAATTCAAAAAGAATCAGCCGCTATGATCAAATTAAGTATTCTATACTTTAGGAAATCGTCCAGGATGATATGCACATCGTCCAGGATGCTTTAAGGCAATTATTCCTAAATTGATCTTGTATATTTAGAAAGCATTAATGGCTGATTGGTACGATCACATCGTCCAGAACGATTGTAGTATCGATCGGGACTATGGCTTGGACGATTTACATTAGCCAACATCTATTCAGGGAGATGATCAGGATAATTGAAATCGATTTTAAACTAATCATTCAGAATGATCATGAGATCAGCCATGATGATGTAACCAATTTTTTTTTTATCGTGCCAAATCATCCTATGCTGATGAGCTTAATTTGTACTGATTGGCCAGGACAATATGTCTATCATCCCGGACGATAATGTCGGCAACTTGCATTAATGAGCTCATTTTGAGACCTTCTATTTAAGCTATGACATGACACTTTGTAAGTATGTTTGGCAGTCATTGTAGCTTTGTTCTTTGGGGGAAACTAAAAGAGAGAGCCTTAAAGGGAGTGAGGAAAGAGTGGAGTTTGAGAGAGGGATAAGATCCTGTGAGGGGGTACTCAAGGGAGTGTGGATGGGGTTCTACACGGTTGCTCCGGCAAGATCACACCTGAATACCGTCAGATTCAAGGATTGTCTCGAGGGAAGTTCACCAAAGAAGAAGATCATTTTGGTGTCAAAGGATCTCGCGACTCCCCACCGGGAAAGGTGGAAGTGATTTTGTAAGTGCTTCTCCTCCTTGTTGTCGGGGCTAATGGAGAGACACTTAGTTTAGTGTATTACTTGGAGGATGCCACCAAAGAGTGGGCGTAGGTCAAGGTTTGACCGAACCACTGTAAATCTGGTGTGTTCTTTCCTTTATTACTTCCTCATTTAATTTCCGCATTTGGTTTTCTTTGAGGTGATAAAGGTTTTGATTTGTATTATAATTGAAAGATATTTTTTTTCCAATTCACCTCTCTCTCTTTTAATTTGCTTTGGGCCAGTTCATAGGCCTAACATCTCTAACGAACTTTCAAGTGGTATTAGAGCAGTATTGGTAAAATAAGTTTTTGAAAGATTTTGAATTTTTGATCCATGACTAACTTTTCTAATCGTAATATTGCGGAAGGATATTCAATCTGCAGACCACCTTTAATTGAAAATATTACTTTTGATTTTTGGAAAATTCGCATAACTACTTTCATGCAATCAATTGATTTTCGCATGTGGCATATGATTTTAACTGGTTATTCATCACCGTCACGTATTGTTAATGGAGTTAAAATTGATATTCCTTTTAATCAATGGAATAGGGAGGAACAACTCAATGCTCAATTGAATGCAAAATCATTAAATTGCTTTTTCTGTGCTTTAAATTATGAAGATTTCATGTTAATATCCACGTGCACTACTGATAAGAAAGTTTGGGATAAACTACACATCATATACGGAGGGACTTATGAAATAAAGCAATCCAAGTTGAATATGTTAATGCATGATTTTGACTATTTTCCATGAAATCTTATGAGACGATCTTAGACATGTATATTAGGTTTATTCAAATTGTGATATCATTGCATGCTTTAGGAAAAGAATTTTCAAATTTTAAAAAAGTTAACAAAATTCTTCGTTGTCTACTGGATAAGTTTGATGCTAAAGTAATTACTTTTTATGAATCAAAAGATTTGAATGAATATTCTATTGATAATTTGATTGGCTCACTCATTGCCTACGAGCAAAGTTTGGGTCAGAGACTTGTGGATGCAGGTGAAACGATTGTTCTAAAACCTGAAGATAAGGAAAAAGATAGCTTAGTTGGTGACGAATACAATGACTTATCAAGCAAATCAAAAAGATCAGCAAAGCATAAGCATCAACAAAAGAGGAATAAAGGTAAAAATGGTAAGGATGGTAATATTTCTTCTAACGTTATTTACTTTCGATGTAGGAAGCCTTATCATATGAAAAATCAGTGCCCTAATTTAAGAATTCTTCTAGCAAAAGAAAAGGGTAAAGCGAAGCAAATTTTAAACTGGGAAAATAATGAAAAGCAAAAAATCTCCTGGGCAGATCTGCTTTCTAAAGCATCGGACCAGGAGAAAGATAATGGTTAAAAGCTTTATTTGTGTTTTTGTGTTTTGTTTTATTTTTTGTTATTTTTCAGTGTTTTTGTTTATTTTTGTTTCAATTTTATTTTGGGTTTTTGTTTTTGTTTATTCTTTGAATTCTTTTTTTTTCTTGTTTGATGAATTTAATGCTTACCATTCTTGTACTTCTTAAAGCTTAAGTAAACCCTTGATACTTTTGATACTTGAGTTTGAAAATCTTGATTCATGATTCAATAATTCGTGCATTAATCTTCTATTAGATATATCTTATTGAAGGAGTTTTTGAAAAATGGCTGTTTCTTTCTCTAATTTATTTCATGCTTTAGATATTGAAATAAAAAGTTTTTTTTGCCTTTTTAAAGAACTTGAGTTTGGATTATCAAATTCTGAATTTCTAACCTTTTCTGGGCTATACGTTGTCAATACAATTCTACTAGGTTTTTTATTAAAACCAAGAGGTAACTTTCTTATTTTAAGAATATTTGTTTTGTTCACTAGATCAGGGATCGTTCTTGTCTTTAATCGTTTTGTTTTTATTGTTTGTGCCCCTTCTCTTTTTGACAATATCAAAGGGGGAGAAAGACTATTGTTGAATTTTGTACTATTTGTATATCTTTTCTCAAAAAATTAAAAACAACAAAAATATTTTTATCTCCCCTATTTTTTAAAAATTTTTATTCTTGTGAGGGGGAGATTAGGAGAAAATGTTTTCATCTTTGCAAATTCAAAACTGCAATGTTTGCCATCATCAAAAAGGGAGAGATTGTTGCGGATCTATTTTCATGGATGATGATTTTGATGATAGCAAATATTTTTATTTCTCTACAACTACCTTATCTTCTAACATTTCAGATCCATATGATCAGGATGGAATTTGGAACTAGCTCAAGATTGGGTAAACCAGGTCTGAGTTAGTTTGTTCCCTTTTTCCTTTCTTGAGTCTATTTTATTTGGTGTGGCTCCTGATGCTTTGTAACTTGGAAGATTTCTGACTGTTCCCTAGAGTTTGTTATTTTTGGTAACATCTTCTTGGATGATATAACTATCATCCTGGATGATCTATCCAAAAGCAAAAATCCTAATTAGGGCATCCTCATTAAGGAAGCCGTCATAAGCTAATCGGCCTGGATGATACTTGTATCATCCAGGACGTTATGTTCAATTCAGAAAAAATCAGCCACCTTGATAAGATTAGGTATTCCTTACTTTATGAAATCGGTCAGAACAATATACACATCGTCCAGGACGATCTAATGCAGTTATGCCTAAATTGATCTTGTATATTTGGAAAGCATTAATGGTTGATTGGTACGATCACATCGTCTGGGATGATCGTAGTATCGGCCGGGACGATGTCCTGGATGATTTACATCAGCCAACATCTATTTAGGGTGACGATCAGGATGATTGAAATTGGTTTTAAACTAATCATATGTGATGATGTAACCAATTTTCTTCTGATCGTCCCAAATCGTCCCGGGCAGATGAGCTTAATTTGCATTAATGAGCTTGTTTTGAGATCTTCATTCTTTTGGGGGGAAACTTGAAGAGAGAGCTTCAAAGGGAGTGAGGAAAGGGTGGAGTTTGAGAGAGGGAGAATATCCTGTGAGGGGGGACTCAAGGGAGTATGGAGGGGGTTCCACACGGTTTCTCCGGTAAGCTCGCACCTGAATATCGTCGGATTCAAGGCTTATCTTGAGGGAAGTTCACCCAAGAAGAAGATCTCTTTGGTGTCAAAGGACCCGGCGACTCCGCCGCACCGGGGAAGGTGGAAGTTATTTTGTAAGGGCTTCTCCGCCTAGCTGTGGGGACTAAAGAAGAGACACTTAGTTTAGTGCAATACTTGGAGGGTGCCTCCAAGGAGTAGACGTAGGTCAAGGTTTGACCGAACCACTATAAATCTAGTGTATTTTTTCCATTATTACTTCCGCATTTAATTTTCTGCATTTCGTTTTCTTTGAGGTGATATTGGTTTTGATTTGTGTTTTGATTGAAAGATATTTTTTACCAATTCACCTCTCTCACTCTCTCTCTCTCTCTCTTAATTAGATTTGGGCCAGTTCATAGGGCCTAACATCCCTAACAAACTTTCATACTCTAATTCTTATGTCTCTTGACTAGTTCCCATACATCATTTCTTACAAATTTATTTAGCTCTTCTTATAATGTATGTATTCATAATTCATCAGCTAGGGCTTCATTTATGTTTGTGGAGATAAAAGATGAATGACTAACTTCCTTCCTAAGTCTATGCCTAGTTTTAGCACGTTTAGATGGGTCTCATAAAATAAGTTCTTTAGAATAACTAGTAGAATATCTCCATCCTCTAGGAAATTTTTCTTGTGGTTCTACTTTATTTCCTATAGCAATTACTTCTACACCTTGAAAGACCTCCACTTCTTCTTTGTCATATTTATATTTAGAGTTATAACTTGATTCATCAAATACCATAAGGGTAGGAACTTTTTTTTTTTTTTGAAAAAACCCAAAGAAGTGAGTAGTTATAAGAATCGTACTAGAGAGAGAATGTCTACGATTCTGGAGAGAGAAAGCTCATCTTCTGTTCTTTTGAATTCTTATTTTTTGTAGTTTCTCCGTGGTCGGCGGATGTTCATCGGCTTTCCTTTGCCGGTGTCATGACTGCTTCATGACCATCTGGTACCTTTCGTACCAATGGTAGAGGGATTAATAATCTTGTGATCAGGGAAGGTGCAAGACCTCCGATTCGTCAAGAGATTTCGGTAAATGGCAAAGATAAGAAAGTGCAAGCTGATAGTGTGGTGGCTAAAGAATGTATTGATTTGAAGAATGTTTCAGGTATCTTTAATCTCGATGCTTCATCATCGGCTGATTTGGTTTTAAAAGTGGATAAGTTTTCGGGAAATTTTGAGGGGAATGGAGGTCGTAATATAACAACTGACCTGGAATCTATGGAAAATCATAAGGTTCATGATGAAACTAATTCTTTGAAGGAATCTAGAGAGACGAATTAAAATCTAGTTAATAATACTAGAGATAACATTATACAAGGTATTAATGGGGATTTCATTGGAGCTTTGAAGAAGCCTCAGCATATCAAGATTGCTTTCAAAAGAGAACTAGCAAAATTATCAGATAATGGGATTGCGATAAAATTTAATTATTGTATAGAAGCTAAGAATTCACAAATCCTGAAATATTCTTTGGTGATTAAAGTTATGGAAAACAATGTCTTTTCCTGTCTACAGCTTGGAGTTAAGGAGGCAGTGGAGCAATTATGGTGGATTTCATATGACATCGATTGGTATGAACTGGATTCTTTGTTCTTTCAAGACAGCTGAGGTAATGGATGATGTTTTGAATGGTGGTCCTTCATATGTAAGGGGACACATAGTCGGTATTGACAAATGGCCCCCTACTTTCGATCCCAACTCCTTTAAAGGTATCTCTGCTCCTGTCTGGATTAGAATTCCTTGTTTTCCTTTATACTGTTGGGATGAGGAGAATATTGTGAGAATTGCTCTGCGAATTGGAACACCTATGTATATGGATGGAAATACTTTTAAATGGGGAAAATGAGAGTTTTCTCCTGTCTGTGTTAAAATTGATTTGTAAAATAAGCTACCTAATGGATTTTGGGTAGATGAAATAGCTGGGAGATTTTTTCACAGAGTGGAATATGATAAAATTGATTTACTATGTTATCAATGTGGTAAAGTTTGGCATGATAGGAAGGAGTGTCTTGATGATGTAAACCATGGCATTAAAGATCAGACTGATAGGAACCAGACTGTAGAAACAGATGAAGATAAGGGGATTTCGTCTGAAATTAACTCCTTAGTGCTTAATTCTGAATATGGGCCTTGGATCCATGTTCATTTTAAAAACAAAATATTCACATAGGGAAGTGCTGCTGGTAGATAATTGTTTGGTAACAATGGGAACATTATGAAGAACAAGGGGACCAATAATCATGAAGTATCTATGCAAGAACCAATTCAACGAGTAAAGGCTGTGGCTGAAACAGTGGTTATGGATAAAACTCTCTTGGCAGCTGAGAGTAGTCCAGGTAAACGGAAAAGTGTTGGGGACAAGAAGACTAGTATTGCCTTAGAAAAAATATATGATGCTTTGCTTGAAGACATTGAAGAAGGTGAGATTGAAAGACATGTAGAGGTTGAAAAGATGCAGGTTGCGGATGCTGTTACCGTTATTCCAGATAAGGTGGATACTGTTATTGCTTTTAACAGTTGTTTAGTTAAATTAAAATTAGCCAAAGATTTGAAATCTTTGGGACCACATGAACCTGATCATAAAAAGAAAAAGAGGGATGGTAAGGTGAATATTTTGGGCAGGGAGGGATCCTCTTTATTTTTTTAAATGTCTTCTTTGATGTTTTGGATTTGTAGGGGGGCCAGGATGAAGGAGGCCTCGTTGTATCTAAGGGAGATTTTTAGGGATTTGGATGTTTTGTTTATTGGGTTGATGGAGACTAAGTTAGCCAGTATTGATAGGAGGGATGTTGACTGCCTTATTGGGAACGATTGGGAGTATTTCCATTACCCTGCTGTGGGTACTTCAGGAGATATTTTGGTTATGTGTATTAGGAAGTTTGTGTCCTTTGTAGTGATGGAGAGCTCTTCTCAAGTGGTAGTTGGCAATCTTTCTTCTCCTTCTATGGGGTCTTGGAGGGTTGCCACTTTTTATGGGAGTAGATGTTGTAAGGAGAGGGGAGTCTTTGGAGCCAGCTTGAGAAGTGTATGGAGGGTACTGTTCCGTCCATTATTGGGGGGGGATTTTAATTGTATCTTGAATAAGGAAGAGAAGAAGGGTGGTAAGAGGATTCTTTTTTCTAAAGGATCTAGAAATATGAAGAGTTTTATGGCTAATTCAAACTTCCATGATGTTGGGAGTATTGTACCAAGTTTTACTTGGTGTAACAACAAAGAAGGAGCCTCTCGAATTTGGGAGAGGTTGGATAGATGTCTGTTGAAATATGCTGCACATCAAAAGATCCCTTCAGCAAAAATTAGAAATCTTGTAAGGGTGGCATATAATCATAGCCCAATTGTTTTTAAATTGGTAAAAAAGCTCAATTACAAGTCTAAATTTATAAGGTTTGAAGATACGTGGAGATTTTACCTGGCAGCTTCGAGTATTGTGTATCATTCTTGGAGGAAGACTGATTTTGGTGATAAAGGTAAGATTCTGCAAAGAAAGCTTCGTAGAATTTTAAAGGACTTATTCTTCTAGTATAAAAGAAAGTGGAAACACTTAAGTCAGCTAAAAGAAGATTTGAAGAGGGAAATTCTGGATTTACAAAATAACGAAGCCTTGGGTGAGGAGTTATTAGCAGAAAATCTGTTTCTTCTTAGGAGAAATGTTCATGAGATTAATGTTACGTTAAGGAGACTGTCCACCTGGTGGAATTAGAGGGCTAAGGCAAGATGGCATGAAGAAGGGGATACCAATTCCAAGCTTTTTCATAATTTTGCTTCGGCTAGGAGAAATAGTAATTGGGTAAGACAAGTAAAAGATGCCAACAACAATTTGTTAGAGGAGGATAACCAAATTGAGAAAGTTTTTATTCAGTTCTTTGAAGAGAAATGGAAGTTTAGAGATTACAAAGTTTCGGATTGGCCATTGATTTCCGAAAATCAGAAGTTGACTACTACAGATGTTGATCTGGTGGCTGCTGATTTTTCTCTGGAAGAGCTGCGGGATTCAATCTTTCAACAAGGTAATAACAAGTCACCTGGTACAGATGGAGTAACTTCTTCAATTTATAAATGCTAATGGAGTATCATTTTGGAGACCATATGGAATGCAGTTAAACAATTTTTCAGTTATGGGCATATGAATATGGAATGGAAGGACACGTTAATTTTCTTAATTTCCAAAGTGAAGAATCCATTGTTACCATCCATTTATAGGCTTATTAGCATTTACCAAACTAATTATAAGATAGTTGCTACTATGTTGGTCAACATAGTAAAGAAGTTTATATCTAAAATGATATCAGAAGAACAAATGGCTTTTATTCCAGGTAGATCAATGTTAGAACATTGTCTATAGGCTCAGGAGGTCTTTCATAATTTTAAAACTTCTAAAAACAAGAAAGGATTGATGGCTATAAATTTGGATATGGAGTAGGCGTATGATAGTATGGGTTGGCCGATGCTTTGTCAAATGCTTAAATGGTATGGTTTTCCCGTTATTTTTGCTAACCTTCTTATGGAATGTGGTGTGAATGTGAGGTTTTCTATTATCATTAATGGGAAGAATTCTAAGTGGATCAATGCTCAAAGTGGGTTCCGTCAAGGGTGTCCACTGTCACCATCCAACTCATTGGAGAAAAGGGGTCAGGTTTTCAGAATTCAGGTCTCTCCTAGAGGTCCAAAGATCACACATCTCCTTCATGTAGATGATGTGTTAGTCCTTTCACAAGCTTCTTCTGCCTTAGCCAAAGCATTAAAGATTATTGTTGAGGATTTCAGTAGGTGGATGAGGCAAAGAATCAACATCAGCAAGTCTCAAATTCTGTTTGATAAGGCTGTCCGGCATTCTATGAAGAAAAAGATGTCTAGAGTTCTTGTTTTTAAAGTGGTGAAGGAGATGTGTTATTTGGGTATAAAGATTTCTCTTCGCATATTGAAAATGGTAGACTTTCAAGAGTTGTTGAGTCATGTGATGGAAATACTTAATGCTTGGGGTATGAAGTCTTTGCCTTTGGGAGGTAAGCTCACTCTCATAGAAAGTTCTCTGTTATCTATGCCTAATTTTTTAATCACACACTCTTTGGTACCTAAAAGAATGTTGTATGAGTTGGAAAAATGGTGTAGAAGTTTTATATGGCATAAACCTGATGGGAAGAATGGTTTACATTATGTTGCTTGGGAGGAGATTTGCAAACCAGGAAGTATTGGTGGGTTGGGAGTGCATTCACCGGTACTTAGAGTTGGGTCCCTAAGATCAAGGTTGGTGTGGAATTTTTTGCATAAGCCGGATTCTTTACTGTATAGAACTTTAAGTTCTAAATATGGGAATGATGTAATGAATGGCTCATGTAAAAATATAACCTCTAGTGCTTGGCAAATCTTGCTGGATGGTGGTAAGCACCTGAAGAATATTGTCAAATGGAAAGTCGGTAGAGGTAATAAGATTAATGTACTAAATGATATTTGGCTATTAGATAAGTGTATTAATAGTTGGCCAATGTTATCTGAATATGGAGCCTTGGAGGATATGACAGATCATCAGTTTATCTCAAATGAAGGAAATTGGAATTATATGATGCTACAGAATTTCTTTCATGCAGATCTCATTCTATTAACCAGCCAAATTAAAATTGACTCTACTTTGAAGGAAGATCGGGTGGAGACATTAACCAAGTTTTTGGGTAAGACAATTTCTGCATTGTCTTATGAGCAGATGATGAAAGTTAGATATTCAGATGTTGATGATGGGTACTGTAATTGGCTTAAAAAGCTTAAACTCAATAAGAAGTTGGAGATTTTCTGGTGGCGTCTTAGTAATTCTACGATTACCACTAATCAACTTCTTAGATATCATAGAATTTCTCTTATTGACTCGAGTTCTAGAAGCTATTATATGATTTAAAATTATGAGCATATTGTGGTTCAGTGTAAGTATATGGTTGAAGTTATTATGCGAATGAGAGATTGAGGAATTTATATTCCTGTGTTACAATCTCTGGAATGCTGCTTAGAGGAGCTACGGAGATCAATGCCCCGAAATCCTGGCATTGTTAAAATTTATTGCACTATTATTTATCTTTCCTGGAGGAATCATAATGAAGTTAAGCATGGTAAGGCAGCATTATCAAGTTCGTTGGTAGCAGCTAATACGCTATCTTTATCCTTGTTTAAGTCTAGTCTCTATCTAGATAGCTGGGGTACTAATCTCCTTCAAGAGTCTCAAAAAGCTTGGTCCCCTCCACTGCTAGATTGGATCAAGATTAATATGGATGCTTCATTGCTTAGATCAAACATGGCTGGAATCAGAGGTGTCATCAGAGACTATAAAGGAAACTTATTCTTACATTTGGTAAGAACAAAGTCCACTGGGATGTAGCACAACTTGAGTTGGAGGCGGTGCTAACGGCTAGGGAATTCATTCAGAGCTGGATGCTTGAATGAAAAGGAGTGATCATTGAGAGTGACAATATCAACATTATTATATTCATTCAAAATTCTTTAAAGAAGACTAATTGGCATGTGGATAGGTGGCCGGTTAAGGAGCTCTTCTTCCTAAATGATTTCAATAAAGTCATTTTTCTTCATGTTAATAGAGATTGTAATAAAGTAGCTAATCTTTGTGCTACTATGGCTTTAGATAGTAGTTTTACTTTCGATAGCTTTTCTTTTGATAACATTCCGTCCTCTTTATTGAAATTAATTAAGGAGGAATGTTATCCTTTTATCAAGTGTAATTAGTTTCCTAGTTTCTTAATGCAAATGTTGCACTTCTTCAAAAAAATAAAAACCACAAGGGTAGACTCTTTTAGTACCAGGGCCCTCTTAATAAAGATTATATAGGCCTTACCTACTGATGAGTAGCCTATAAAGACACCTTTATTAGACATGAGATCAAATTTTCCTAAGGGTGATTTTTCATTAATTAAGATAAGGCATCTATATCTAAAGACATACAAGTGAGAAAGGATGGGTGTACTATGCTTAAGGATTTCATAGGGTGTCTTATAAAATTTAGTTCTAACATTTACCCTATTTAAAACATAAAAATCATTATTCACTACTTCTACCCAAAAATACAAACGGAGTGAATACTAAACTAGGATTGCTATAGCAGTTTCCACCAAGGTTCTATTTTTTTCTTTCAACTATTCCATTATGCTAATGGGTCCTAGGGGCAGAGAAATTATGTTATATTCATATCTCTTGATAGATGGATTCAAACTTATCATTTTTGAACTCTAGACCATAATCATTATGAATTATTGAGATTTCACATCTTATTTTTCTTTGAATCAAAGTGGAGAAGGTTCTAAATTCCTATAATAAATCACTCTTCTATGTTAGGAATCTAACCCAAGTAAATCTAGCTTACTTATCCACTATTACAAATCCATATGTCTTCTCTCCTATATTTGATGTACTTTTACGTTCAAATAGGTCCATGTGTAGTGTAGTCTACTGCGGATCTATGGTTTATGATTTTGATGATAGCAAACATTCCTTATTTCTTTACGATTGCCTTATGTGCCAACGTTTCAAGTTCACACGATTTGACTACAATTTGGAACCAGCTCAAGATTGGGTAGACTAGGTCTGAGTCAGTTTGTAATCTTTTTCTTTTCTTGAGTCTGTTGTATTTGATGTGGGACCTATTGATTTGTAACTTGGAAGATTTCCTGTTATTCCCTTAAAGATTCCTATTTTTGGTAATATCATCCGGGATGATATTTATGTCGTCCTGGACAATATGTCTAACATCAAAAACCTTAATTAGGGCATCCTCATTAAGGCAGCCGTCATAAACATATCGGCCTGGATGATACTTGTATCCACCAGGACGATATTCTCAATTCAGAAAGAATCAGCCGCCATAATAAATTTAGGTATTCTTTATTTTAGGAAATCGACCAGGACGATATTTATTTCGTCCAGGCCGATCTAACTCAATCATACCTAAATTGATCTGGTATTATTTGGAAATCATTAATGGTTGATTGATACGATCATATCGTCTGGGACGATCTTATGATCGGCCAGGACGATGTCCTGGACGATTGACTTCGGCCAGCACAAAATCAGGGCGATGATCATGATGATTAAAATCGGTTTCAAACTAATCGTTCGGGATAATCGTGAGATCGGCCAGGACAATATAACCAATTTTCTTCTGATCGTCCGAAATCATCCCAGGCCATTGAGCTGAATTTGAACTAATCGGTCAGGACAATTTGTCTATCATCCTGGATGATAATGTCGGCAACTTGCATTAATGAGCTCGTTTTGAGAGCTTCTATTTAAGCTTTGGCATGGCAACTTTTTGTAAGAGTCTTTGGCAGCCATTGTAGCTTCGTTCTTGTGGGGGAAACTTGAAGAGAGAGCTTGCTTGAAAGGGAGAGAGGAAAGGGTGGAGTTTGAGAGGGAGAAGATCCTGTGAGGGGGAGGAACTCATGGGAGTGTGGAGGGGATTCCACACGGTTGCTCCGGCAAACTTGCACCTTAGTACCATCGGATTCAAGGCTTATCTCGAGGTAAGTTCACCAAAGAAGAAGATCTCTTTGGTGTCAAAGGACCCGGTGACTCCGTCGCACCGGGGAAGGTGGAAGTGATTTTGTAAGGGATTCTCCGCCTAGCTGTGGGGGCTAAAGGAGAGTCACGATTTTAGTGCAATACTTGGAGTGTGCCTCCAAGGAGTTGACGTAGGTCAAGGTTTGACCGAACCACTATAAAACTGGTGTGTTCTTTTCTTATTATCGCTTCCGCATTTATTTTTTTCTGCACTTTGTTTGTGGTGATTTTGGTTGGAGTTTTATCTTGGGTTTTAAAGTTTTCCAATTGAACTCTCTCTTGGTTAGCTTGGGCCAGTTCTATAGGGCTTAACATCCCTAACAAACTTTCAAGTGGTATCAGAGCACTTTATAGTGTCATCTGAGCACTTTCAAGTGGTATCAGAGCAGTTTTCAAAAAATAAGTTTTTAAAATCTTTTGAATTTTGATCAATGGCTAATTTTTCAAATTGTAATTTTGCGGAAGATTTTTCAATCACTAGACCACCTTTATTTGAAAATATTACTTTTGATAATGGTTAAAAAAAATCTTCTTTGTTGTGTATTGTTTTTTTTTTTATTTTTTTCTTCTTTTTTGTTTTTGTTAATTTTTTTCTCTCATCAACACACACATTCACTTTTCTAAAAATGAAAAATATACTTCCAGATTTTTCTTGAAATCTTTGGTAAATTATTTTTGACTTCTCTAAAACAGTCGAAGGAAGGAAACTCATTTATTTTTAACTCTCAATCTCTATTTTCTAAAAGGAGATTATCCTACTTTTGATTTAAAATCTTTTTCATCTTTTAAATTGGTTTTTGAAACAAAATTTTTTATCTCCCTACGTTTTATTTATCGCATAGGAATCTTTTGCAAGTTTTTGAATCTAACTCATAATTTTCTTAATCAAGAAATTCGCTTTTTCACTAAGATGGGTTTTCCTTTGTTTTTAAGATTTAAGAAAGGAAGCATATTAAAAAAAAAATTTGGCCAATGATGCCAAAAATAAAAGGTGCCCAAAGTCGCCAAATTGAAACACAAAGTGTATCAAAAGATGCGTAGTACGCCAACCAATTGTCAAGAGGCATAAAATGAGCCCACAAAGTTAATGCTTACCATTCTTGTATTTCTTAAAAAGCTTAAGAAAATCCTTGATACTTTCGATACATGAGTTTGAAAATCTTGATTATTGATTAAAAAATTCAAGCATTGATCTTCTATTAGATATATTTTACGGAAGGAGTTTTTGAAAAATTATTGTTTCTTTCTCTAATTTATTCATTGATTTAGATCTTGAATTAAAAGGTTTTTTTGCCTTTTTACAGAACTTGAGTTTGGATTATCAATTTTTGAGTTTCTAACCTTTTCTAGATTATGCGTTGTCAATCCAATTCTACTAAGTTTTTGATTAAAACCAAGAGGTAACTTTGTCATTTTAAGAATATTTGTTTTTTACTGGATCAGGGAATGTTATTGCCTTTTGGTCATTTTGTTTTTGTTTGTGCCTCCTTTGTTTTTGATAATGCCAAAGGGGGAGAACGTATTGTTGATTTTTTATACTGTTATCGTGGTTGTATATTGTTTTCAAAAAATTAAAAACAACAAAAATATTTTTATCTCCCCTATTTTTTAAAGTGTTATTCTAGTAAAGGAGAGATTAAGAGAAAATATTATGTTTTGAAAATTTGAATTGAAATTATTTTCTATCATAAAAAAGGGGGAGATTATTATGGATCTATGGTTTATGATTTTGATGATAGCAAACATTCCTTATTTCTCTACGATTGCCTTATGTGCTAACGTTTCAGGTTCACACGATCGGACTACAATTTTGAACCAGCTCAAGATTGGGTAGACTAGGTCTGGGTCAATTTGTAATCTTTTTCTTTTCTTGAGTCTGTTGTATTTGATGTAGGACCTATTGATTTGTAACTTGGAAGATTTCCTGTTATTCCCTAAAAGATTTTTATTTTTGATAATATCGGCCGGAACGATATTTATATCGTCTTGGACGATATGTCCAACATCAGAAACCTTAATTAGGGCATCCTAATTAAGGCAGCCATCATAAACATATCGGCCTGGATGATACTTGTATCGGCCAGGACGATATTCTCAATTCAGAAAGAATCAACAGCCATAATCAGTTCAGATATTCTTTATTTTAGGAAATCGGCCAGGACGATATTTATATCGTCCAGGCCGATCTAACTCAATCATACCTAAATTGATCTGGTATTATTTGGAAATCATTAATGGTTGATTGATACGATCACATCGTCCGGAACGATCTTATGATCGGCCAGGATAAGGTCCTGGACGATTGACTTCGGCTAGCACCAAATCAGGGCGATGATCAAGACGATTAAAATCGATTTTAAACTAATCATCTGGGATGATCGTGAGATCGGCCAGGACGATATAACCAATTTTCTTCTGATCGTCCCAAATCGTCCCAGGCCGTTGAGCTGAATTTGAACTAATTGTCCAGGACGATATGCCTATCGTCCTTAACGATAATGTCGGCAACTTGCATTAATGAGCTCGTTTTGAGAGCTTCTATTTAAGCTTTGTCATGACAAATTTTTGTAAGAGTCTTTGGCAGCCATTGTAGCTTTGTTCTTGTGGGGGAAACTTGAAGAGAGAGCTTGAAAGAGAGAGAGGAAAGGGTGGAGTTTGAGAGGGAGAAGATCCTGTGAGGGGGAGGAACTCTAGGGAGTGTGGAGGGGATTTCACACAGTTGCTTTGGCGAACTCAAACCTTAGTACCATCGGATTCAAGGCTTGTCTCGAGGTAAGCTCACCAAAGAAGAAGATCTCTTTGGTGTCAAAGGACCCGGCGACTCCGCCGCACCGGGGAAGGTGGAAGTGATTTTGTAAGGGCTTCTCCGCCTAGCTGTGGGGGCTAAAGGAGAGTTACAATTTTAGTTCAATACTTGGAGGGTTCCTCCATGGAGTGGACGTAGGTCAAGGTTTGACCGAACCACTATAAATCTGGTGTGTTCTTTCCTTATTATCACTTCTGCATTTATTTTTCTTCCACACTTTGCTTTTGGTGATTTGGTTTGAGTTTTATCTTTGGTTTTTAAGTTATCCAATTCACCTCTCTCTTTGTTAGCCTTGGGCCAGTTCTATAGAGCTTAACATCCCTAACGAACTCTCATAGTCTATAGGTGTTTATGCCTTTTATTGAAGGAATTGAAGACATTATTTATTTTCTTAGATGGTAGGGTTTACATTTGTGGTCCTTAGTGAAGTCTAACATATGTGTGCCTCCAACTAGGTTTTTCTGGGAGATATTCCTAAATGCTAGCATGACATAGTCTCTAATGTTGTAGCCAAGATTCATCAATTATACTTTTTAAGCACAAGGAATTTGAATATTCAAAAAAACTCAAGTCTAACATGCAAACATTATTCATTCGTTTTCCTTCTAACATAAGTTTTTTATTTAAAGTTACCCTATATTTGTGAGAAAGAAATTTTATATCAAAGCCTTTGTTGAATAGTTGACTAATACTAATGATGGTGATGGTTTATTATTTTCAAGTGAAAAGACTTTTTCTCTCAAAAATTCATTTGCATTCTTGAATATTTTTAGAAATTATGAGTAACTCATCATAGGAAGTAGACATACCTCATCTTGATCTGAATAGTCAAGATTATCATTAGCCATAAGACACAGGTTTGTTACCTCCTCCCCTACATTTGCTTTTGATAATTTTGAGGTGGAGTCTTTTTCTTTCCCCATTTGGCTTCTCCTCACCCTTCTCCTTGATTGGATGATTCTATAGGTTGGGGTAGTTATTTTGGAGGTGACCTAGTTTCCTACACTCGATATAAATGGTGTCAGAAGAAGCTTTAACATTTTTATTATTTTTACCTTTACTCTAATTATACTGACGTTGCCTCTATTTTCTTTTTAGAAAGCTCTTGAATTTTTTGTGTCATTAAGGCAATTTCTTCATCCTCCTTTACTGGAGAACTGTTACTATCTAAATTATTTGCTTTGAGTGTTACAATTCTCTCCTTCTTCTTCTCTCCTATATCACTTTGCTTTTGACTCACTTCTTTCTCATAGGTAATGAGTAACCTAAGCAAATTATCATTGGAATAAACACTCAAGTTTGTAGATTCAATGATTATAATTATATTGGCATCAAAAGAAGTAGGTAAGCAGTATAGAATCTTATTAAACTTTTTAGAGTTTGATTATTTGGTACCTTGAGAATGAAAGGATGTCATTAGCTAGGTTAACCTAGTGTACATTTCATAGTCTTGATTGGTTTCATGTGAAAGAGCTCATAGTCATGCAATAATATGATTAGCTTAAACTATTTTACTTCACTAGTTCCCTCATAGGTGATACATAATCAATCCCAAATATCCATTCCCGTAGTGCATGTAAAAAATCACATATGATCTTCAAATTTTGAAGCAAAAAAAAAAAATTCTAACATTTAGCATTTAACTGTATGAGTTCCCTATCCACATTGCTTCATTAATTAAAGGAAAAATAAATTTTAAAACCATTAACTATATGCATTGGAAGTGAATAGCCAGTTTGAACCATATGCCAAATTTTATAGTCAATAAATTATAAAAAAGTAGACATTCATATTTTTTAGAAACCAATTAGAATATTTTCAAATAGTGGTGGACAGGCTAGAGAATTACCATTTGTAGTGTAACAGTTATAAAAATAAACTATCGATTGTTCTTAAAAAGTTTTCTAAAACTATGTTTTTGAAACCTGACTCTGATACCAATTGAAAGTTTATGAGCTTGTTAGACCTTAATGAATTAGTCTGAGGCTCATTAAGAGGAGGGTTAATTGGTAATTTAAAATATTTCCTTTACTTTAAATAATAATGACAATATTTTTGAACTATTTTAAAAAATTGAAAATACTAAATTTTAATTACTTGTAGAAGTGAATGAGTTTAGCAAAAAAATTCATTTAACTATAATGATATCTTGATTTATTAACCTAAGAAATAATTACCAATTTTTCCAAGCAGTTATAATGGAAATAAAATGTAAGAAATATAAAAATGCAAGACAAAAAAACACACCATATAATATATAGTGCGTCGCTAAATCTTGACCAACATCCACTCCCCGTAGTCCTCTGCTTTAAAATTTTACACTAAAATAAAGTGACTCTATTTTTGCTCCAACATAAAGATAGAGAAGCCCTTATGGAATTACTTTTACCAAATTTGATGCAGCAGAGTGCCGAATACTATGTCACCCTCCATGTGACGGCACCAGACCATGACTCATTTTTCTCCCTCCTAAAGAAGGCAGAGGGCCTCAACTCCTTTTTCTCACTTCTAGAGAAGGGAGAGGACCTTAAGAACTTGACCTATAAGCATCTCTCCTTTTAAAGATACCAAAGACTAACCAAGGCCACAGGAGGAGCAAGGGTATAGCTTGCCCTGAGCAACCCTGTGACATCTTCACACTCCTTCTCCCTCACGCTCAACCTCATCTTCACTTTCCTCTCAAACACTAGATTTCTCAAAGCTTCTCTCACATAGTACCTTAACCAGTAGAACAATCCCCACAACATTACAAAGATAATATTTTAAAACTTGCTTAAGTAATGGGCTTCAAGAAACCCTAGAAAATTAAGTTAGTCGTCACTGTTCGTACATTACCATTAAAGTTAGTATAGTACAATTAGTTTAAAACTAGTCCCATCAAGTTCGATGTATATAGTTATTCAAACAAGATGTTATATTAATTTGAACACATCGTATAGTATAATCCATAGATCATCTCGTATATTCTATTTAATTACCTCAATTCATATAGGATGATTTCTAGCATGATTGAAAATTGTCTATACTAATAAAGCCATATTGCACACATCATATAATACATTTAGTTAATTTTATGTAGGTTGTCTATTATAATATTAATGTCGTATGGTACGATTAGTTCAAAAATCATGGTTTCATTTGGTACAATCTTTAGGATGACCAAATTTCATCTCTACTAATCATTTGGTATGATCAATATTATACAGTACAATTAGCAATCATTAATTTAACTATGATTTGATTTTCTAATCATGGGTATTAATTTTAGCAATATTTTAAATATTTATACAGTACAATTTGTTCAAAAATAAAATTTCAAAATATTATTTAAAATAATTTGGTGGCTAAGGTTTTCAAATAGTAATGAATCATACAGTACGATCATAATCGTATAGTATGATTGGTTCATAGAAAATAAAATTTTAATTAGTTGTTTAGCCCATTCTTTATATACTAATAATATAATATGATTGTAAGTTGTACATTATGATTAGTATAAAATATTGTAACTAAAATCGATATAATTCCCCCTATGTGTCTACATAGTCACCTAATTACAAACACATTTGTGGCCAAAATCAATAAATAAAAAATAAATAAAAGTAAACATATAGACTTTGCTACTGTACATTCCTATTCTACCCATTATTGAGCTTTTAGTTGCCATGAACGGTGTATGTCTTACCTCAAATGTTAGTGATGACATACAAAATAAATATCTATAATAATTAATGATAAAAGCAACAATTCAATCAATAATATTTGCAATAATTAAAATTATAAACTAGGGATCCTAGATTGCAACATGAACTTGTCCCTAAGCGCATCAAGAAGGGGGTGAATTGGTGAACTTAAGAAATTGATTAGTTAAAAAAACACAGATGTTAGTTTTTAATTTTTTTTCATTATTAAAAATAATAATTTTTACTAGATGCAGATATGAATAGTTTTATCAAATATCAAACTAATAATGATGATAATCGAATTAGTAGAATGAAGCATAAATCACCAATTTTCATCATGCAGCTATCATAGAAGTAAAGTGCAAAAAAATTAAAATTCGAAAGTTAAAAATAAAAAGAAACACACCAGAGAATTATAAAGGTTCTATCAAATACTGACATGCGTCCACTCTTCAGAGTCCTCCACCTCGAGTATTGCACTATCACTATAGTGTTTGTCATTATGCCCCACAATAAGGTAGAGAAGCCCTTTCATAACTCACTTCAAGCAACCTTGTGCAGTGGAGAACCAGAAGCTTTGTCAACCCCTTAGTGAAGCTAGTAGACCTTCAATCTTTTTCTCCCACTTCAAGAATACAAAGAACCTCAATCTCCTTACTCACCATCCAAGTTAAGGTGGAGAACCTCGAACTCCTTTCTAACAATTTTTTGATGTAAGAGAACTACAAACTCCTTTCTCACCCTCTTGTTGATGGTAGAGAATCACCAAGTCCTTTATTACCCTCCTATTGCTGGAAGAATAACTTGTTCTTGGTGTAAAGAACTTCTTCCTAGAGCCACCCAAGAAACCTAAATGGACACTTGGAGGAACAAGGAAAGACACTTGGTCGGAGCAACCTAGTGAACCCCTCACACTACTTCTCCTTCACACGCAAGATCTCCCTTTGTTCTTTTCATAGCTCTACCCTATCTTCTTTTTCCAAGCACCCTCACAAGAACACTCAGCAGAAAAACACTTGAATAAGGTCAATTGAGAGATATTAAATACAATGCCTCACAAAAAGCCCTAAAATTTAATTATGTTGATACTTAATGGGGTATGACTTAAATACAATGTATAGTATAATACCTTTCATATAGTATGATTAGTACGAAATTTAAAATTTAAAATATGGCATAAAATGTGATTAGTAACTGGGATCCTAATTTTAATCCTATATGATATGTATTGTATAAAATAATTAGTTTAGATTGCATTAATTAACTCAATTAGACATTTTGATGGTTTTTTTGTTAGCAGATTATAATATATTAGATGGATCATACAATACAATTATTTTAAAAAATACAACTTATGATTTAGCCACTTACTCACTCTCTTGAGTGTGTGTGTCCATGGTAACCAAACTTAGTATCCACCAAATACATAATTGACTCAATAATATAGAATAGGAAATGAAATGAAATAAATTGACTATTCCAGGACCTTTAACCCTATTCTATCTGGTCTAGAGATAATAAGTTTTACATAGTGTACAGTGGACCAAAAATGTTAGTGCATAATAAAATCATATATGCACTAATAGCAATTAATAGGAAATAGCTTGGTAAGGAACCCAGTAATGTTTGTTATCATCAAAATAATAGGATCTGAGTCAAAATTTGCAACACATTAAGCTTTGCTTATTTTTTTTGTTATTAATACTTTTAACAATGGGTTTGTAGGATCCCTTATCTAAATAATTGATGCGATAACTAGAGGTTATTTAATGTTAAAGCTTTTTGATCAGGCTTACATTGTAATAGAAGATATGGATACCAAAAATATCCAGTAACTTTCTAAAAGGGTGAAATCCTAAAAGAGTAGAAAGTGGCTATAATTAGAATGCTTTATCAATTTCTGACTGGTCAAGTAGGAGCCATGTCTAAGAAGTTAGACAATTTTAGAGTTAGTTTTTTTTTTAGGATCACCTACGCTGTTGAAAGAGAATGATTTGAATTTTTTGGAGATTCTAGTATTCAAGGGATTTAGAAAGTGAATATAATTGGAAAACCTAATAATCCCTATTCAAATACTTAAAATCCAGGTTGGACAAACCACCATAAGTTTAGCTAGAATAATAATAATGGTGGAAATTAATGGAGTGCAAGTCCATCCAATAATGTAATATCTTGGAATAACCCTTAACAGCCTTTAGTGAATCTCAAAACTTAATAGCCACAAAATTTTAATCATAAAAACAATTCAAAAATTGGAATATTCCTTCAACAAATTTAGTGCTGAAGATGTAAAAGCAATTACAAGGCTAAGTTGCTGCCTTTAAAAATTTGGAGAATTAATTAGGGAAATTAGCAATTTCCTTTAGTAGTAGGCCCCATGGAACCTTATAAAGTACAACTAAAATCAATCCTAAGAAAAATGTGAAAGATAAAATTTTGAAGTATTTGACCTAATAATCCATGTAAACTTTACTCTAAGAGGGCACTAAACAAATGCACTAAGACTTACAAATTTTTGTTGAAGTGATAGAAGTTTCTAAATAATAGAACTAGAAAATTTTTTATAATTATAAGGATGGTTTCAGGCACCATCGCTCCATATAAGGTAGCATCATGATGGTATAAAATGAACTAACACCTTTGTGTTACAATGTTTACTTTATTATGGTGTTGGCTGACTTCGCATGATTAATGGCTTAACTGGATTGTCTTTTGATTGAGTCAAAATGAATTTCCATATAGACTACTCAACTAATATAGTGCTCTAAAATTTAAAAGTTTTAGCACTTGAATATGACTTTAGCACCGAGGCATTGTAAAGCTCAGTGCTCTAGTGCTTATTTTCCTTAGGCTCTAGTGTTATGGTGTAGAATTTGCGAAAAGTGGCACTATGTAGTTACTATGTGTCACTATGTCACTAGAAAATAGAGAAATTGATGTTGTATTTTCTGAGTTAGGCACCTCAGAGCTAATGATCATAATGTTGTAGTACTTTATCTGATGGCATTGCAACACGTTTCAACACTATAACATTTTGCTTTCGCCTGTACATTTTCAGCACAAAGATAACTAAATTAATAAATTTTTATTGAATTTAAATACAATAAATAGTATAAAATTTACACTTAACTGACCTCCCAAGTACAAGCTAGTAAAAGGAGGGATTCCTCTCCGTTTGATATTTACTCAACTGTTTGTGAGCAAATAATTGATACTTGAGTGGGGATGTGAATCTTGGGAATGCAGTCCTATCCATTATAACTAGTCTATGGTAGGATACTTTTTGTTAGGAATATTTTACTTTTGCTGAAAATGTTGTGACGTAGTTCTTCACAAATGCGAATGAGTCCCAGAACAACAGGTGCTTTAAGTAGGTACCATTTAATCAACCTAACATAAATAATATTTCAAAAATTTAGGAAGAACAATATGGTGATTATATTGCTTTCAGTCTAACACCTACAGACCTTTAAGAGCTTCTTAGAGTTTGGAATTGTCCTGGGATTATAACTGTGAGAGAGAGAGAGAGAGAGAGAGAGAGAGAGAGAGAGAGGGAAAATTTATTAATTTCCAAGCATGCTATTTAACTAAACTTTCTATGGATTGTCACTACTTTACTTATGCATTATATTTTAAGAAAAAAATATATAAGTGAAGGTGACCCATAATCATGTAATCCTAAATTATGATATTTAAGTGGGACATTGCTTTGATGTTTGGAAGCTAATTCACCCTTATTGGATATACATCATTATTGGATCCCCCTATGTAGGTGTTCTAAACCTTGATTTAGTTTACTGTCTAGTACAACTAATGGTGTTTTAGGCGATTCAATTGAGGAGAAAAATTTTCTTAATTTAATTCTCACTAGGTGGAAAATTGAAAGATTTAAAGATGGAAGAGATGAGGAAGAGGAAAGTCCTAATGAGCCCCAATTGATATGTTAGCCCAATTTGAGTAGATGAAGTTCTTGTACCCAAGGTTTTAATGTGATCATGATGCCAATCTTATGGAGAATATAGTAGGAGCTTCCAGTTTATGTGAGGAGGTTAGTGTGTGGTAGTAAGGGATGCCACATCAAGTTTTGCACTTGATAGATTTTTAGAAAAGATAATAGAACTACTCTTCAAAATTTAATGAAGCATTAATTTATATGTTTATGAATAGTCCATTCATGTAAAACCCTGATTAGCTTGACTTTTTACTAGCTCCTACATACATGTTGATTATAAGGAAAAGACGTTCCTATGATGGTGATGTTGTTAGATGTTCTGGTAGATAGGCTATGCGTTAGTGCAAAAGTAAGTGAAGTGGTTGTTGAGTAGTCTTTATTGCAACATTGTTTTAAAAGCTATCATTCTAATCATAAAAGCCTTTTTAGTATTTTGCTTCATTTATATTGTTACTTGCAGACTTAACTATATTGTGTTATTTATTGTTTATGTTGTTTAGGTAAATATTTCATTAAGTAAATTACCTATTTGCTTTAGTTTTGGAATGTAATTGTATAATTGCACTTTGATATTCACATTTGCAAAATTGAAACTTTTGCAATTAAAAATTACTTAAAATTAATAATAATAATAATAATTAATTATGAATGGATAAAGAACAACAATTTCTAAATTTAAAAATTATCACAAGTAAATAAGAAAAATTATCTAAGTTAGCAATTCACATTAAACTCAAGAGATTTAACACTAAAGGATTGATTGTTATTATAAGATTGAGTGGCTAAGTTTAGAAAAAGGAAGTACTTAGATTAATTTATAAAACTCATTACAAACTTAAGTAGGAAATTACTAAACTTATAAAATTATTACAAAATTTTAATTTAGGATCACCTAATCAAAAAAATTAATCAAATATTAAAATCATTATTTTAGTACTTATATGCATTAAAAGAAAAATATAAAATACAAAGAGATTAAAAGAAAGAAAGAAAAAGCAAAAGAAGAATGAGTGTACAACAACAACAACAACAACATCAAGCCTTTATCCCGCTACATGGGGTCGGCTACATGAATCCTTTTTCTCCATTGTGTCCTATTAAAAGTCAAATTCTCATTTAAATCTAATAAAGAAAGGTCATTCCTAATACTTTCTAACCAAGTCTTTTTAGGTCTCTATAATAAAAAGATAAATGAGTGTAATGACATAAAAAATTTGTATTAGAGGATATTTAATTCGTAAAGGATTCTAATACTTATTTTGAAAAGCAGAGTGTAAGTTAATTAATACATATGAATCATTTATAAATGAATTACAAAATTAACTAATGTATGAAAAATTCGTAAACGATAAAATATTCAATCTAAATTACCAATTGCACATACACTTGTATCTGAGGAGTTCAATTCAGATATTAATGAAGTTGATCTCCTTCGATGCTTTATCCATGATTTTTTAAACAAAAATTGCTACACATTGATCATTACAATTCAAATTTTAAAAGTAAAGTTTTATCTTACATTTTAATCTTTTTAAGTTTGTGATATCTTCTTATTTTTAAAAATGAGTTTGTCAAAATATAATTATTTGAGAATAAGCAAGAGCTTAAGCTAGGATAAATCTATTATGTGAATTTATATTTACTTTTATTTTGTTAAATTCTAAAAAAGATATATGTTTTAGTTTTTGTTGTGTAGAAATGTCTCAGAAAAAGAACTAAAAATTTCAAACTTAAGAACCATAGCTACAACGGCAGAACTATTAGCATTGTAGCATCTTTAACGCCCTATTCTTAGAACGTCATAATGTTGCACCAGAGATTTAAAAAGTTTTTATTCAATTTAGTGCACTTGTGGAGCAAAGGTCAACACAATAATTGATCTAGGTAAATAACTTAATGCCGAAGTGAATTACATATAGTGGAGTGGTTGGTCATCCTTATTGAGAGAGAAACCACACTAAATAGTGGAAAGGAGTGTGTAGAGTGAAGGTGTAAGGAGAGAATAACATTTTGAATATCCATTTGTAGGATCTATTTGGAATTCTTTATTCTAGGTGCTATTTTCTTCATCTTTTCTATTGGTACTCTTTCTTGACCATGTAATGGAATGTGTCTTATTCAACTTCATTTCTATAATCAGTTAAAGTATAGTTTTGGATCGATGATTTGAAAATATATGTAAATCCTAATGATGACTCTTGTGAATAAATGTAAATTATTATTTTTAATATATCCTATCTTTGATTTAATTTGTGTAATGGCTATATATAAATTAAAATCTTGTTTAATACATTGCCTCAATGAAGGAGTGTTAGAATAATTTAGAGTTTTGAAATGGAATGCTTTTATTTCCATACAAAGGATGATAAAAATTATAGAATCTATTGAGATATAATAATAAAAGAGGGTCCATAAACCTTTTTTATGGAAATAATGATGATTAAAAACTCTAAAGGTACATAAGATCTGCTTAATAACTATTATAGACGAGTCTATTTAGGAAAACTTATATTAATTTACCATTTTTGTCAAAAATTTCTTTATTTTCTATTATATTTAGTTTTTTTATATTTCTTAGTATTTTAGTAATTAACCCTTAATTCTATTCTGAGGAATAGAAGGATGGAGTGGCATTTATATTATGCTGGGACGGTGAAGGAGTGATATTTTTCATGGATATAGGAGTATATAAATGTTAGTCTCCATGTTGTGGACAAATAAATGTATCACCATTGGCTTTCTATAGTGTTTTATTAAAAAACTGTAGAGCTAACATTATAGAACTTGAGTCATTTTACGTTAAGCATAAAAAGTTTTTTTTTCTTTGTAAGAGAGGATCAAGAGGATAGTGAATTACATGTAGTGGAGTGGCTAGTAATCCTTGTTGAGAGAGAAAGCACACATGGGAGTGGAAAAGAGTGTGGTGTGTGAAGCTATAAGGGGAGAATCACTCTGAGAAGAGTTTGCTTGCAGTATATTTTTGGGATTGTTCAATGCAGGTGCTAATTTCTTCATCTTTTTTATTTTTACACTTTTCCTGAGAAAGTAACATAATTTGTTTTGATCAATTTCATTTCTATAACTTCGTAAACTATAGTTTTAGACTGTTGATGTGAAAATCAATGTAAATCTTAATTATTACTCTTATGAGTAAGTGCAAATTTATATTTTTAATATCTCCTATCCATAATTTAATTTGTGCAACATCCATATATAAATTTAAAATATTATTTGATAATTACCTCAATGAATGGTGTTGGAATATTTTTTTTTGAAAGATGCAGAAGCAATATTATTAAAAGGAAAAGAGATTACAAAGTAAGAAAAGAATCACATTTCTCCTTAAGCAAGCCAATAAAAGAATGTGGAATTAAACCCCAACTAAAGGTATTCCAAATAAAATTATTACAATGAGCAATGTTAGCAAACATATTAGCTAACTTATTGCAATCTCTACTCACTCTACTACAAATAACATGCTTGAATCCTTTTAGGAAATCCATCACTTCCACCCCATTTGTAATCAACATCTTGGTTAGAATCATTATTAAATTTATGAAGAAAATTAATGATATTGGCATTGTCGCATACAATAATAACTCCTTCATATTCCAACATCCAATCTTGCAAAATGGCCTTCAACGCTTGAATTGCCAATAGGTCCAACCGAGCAACTTTCCAATGCGGTCTCTTGAATCCAAAAGACAAAAGTTATCTTCCTTTAAAGTCCCTGAATATAACTCCAATAGTAGCCCCATACGAAATAAACAAAGAAGCATCCACGTTTACTTTGAGCCAACCGGGTGTGGGGGGGGGGGGGGGGGCCCCACCTTTACAAAAAACCCATTTGCCAACCCTTCATCAACAACCTATTTGGCATATTAGAACCCCATTAGACCAATTTGAAAGCTCCGATTCCAACAAAAGAAGAAAGAGAAATAGTTTGAGCTGCTATATACAAGAAAGAGTCTTCATTATCTCTATAAACACGTTTACAACTCGATTTCCAATTAATGAAGACCACAATGCAATAAAATTTAACAAGTAGAGGATTTTTAGCAGCTTTTCTTACCATCCATGTACAACATTCTTTTAAAGAAGCAAAAAAAGGCAACAAGAAACCCTACTTATTAATAGCATTGATTTCCTGAATAAGTTTAGAGTATCCTACCGCCACATGGTTGATATTTTCCACCTCTAGGTAACCCATAGGACATGCATTGTCCGTTCTCAATATTTTATTTCCAAAAAATCCAAAAGTTGGGATAGCATCATGAAAAAATCTCCACTAGAAATATTCCACCCGTGGAATAAGCTTGAGTTTCCTAAGCCAATTCTAATAAGTCAGTCTTCCCATTAGATCAACTGAAGAATTAACTTTTGAAATAATAGCAGAAAGAGTTTTCCCTGTCTGAAAATGCATTAACTCCAATGTATCCTTTAGAAGATCAGAACAGATCTTTATTTGAGAAATTATAATTACCATTTCTTCTCCAAAGAAAATATTAAATTCTTCTAAATTCCACCATCCATGAATAATGAACTTGTCCAGTTCCATGTTATCCATCACATGGGCCGAAAGAAAAGTTGGCCACCTAATAAGACATTTATCCATTAACCAAACATCCTTGAGCACATTGATTGACTTCCCATCCTTCACCTTCCACTTAATAACCGGAGAAACGGCCTTACAACCTTTCAATAATCTTCCAAACCGAAGAAGTTCCTTTCTTAATTGGGGCACTCCAATTACATGACAAATACATAGCATCCTAAACTTGGTACAATAAAGAAGAAGGTCAACAAAGAAGCTTCCAAGTGAATTTAGCTCTAGAGGGACCAACCTTATTCACACAGGAGTGAAAATCACAGCCACCTAATTTACAAGGAAAACATAGAACATCCCAGCTAACATAATGAATCCCATCCTTTCCATCTTGTTTGTGCCAGATAAAATCTCTATACATTCTCTCCAAATCTAAAAGTATGCTCATAGGAATGAGAGAGTAAGTACTGTAGGAAGAGATAAAATAACTGATTTCACTAAAGTCAACTTCCCCCGGCAAATAAATATACTTATTACCCAAAGTGTGAAGTTTATCCAACAACCTTTAAAGAAGAAAACTGAAATCATCTACTCCAAGTCTCCTTAATGCAATCTTCACTCCCAAATAATTCATCTCCTTAACCACTCTTAATCCCATCAACTGAGATATCACTCTTCTCTTCCTCTTCTTCATGGATTTCCCAAAGATAAATACATATTTATGAAAAATTATACTTTGCCCCATCCAACTACAATATTCTAATAAGATGCTCTTGACCTTCTTAGCCATTTTAAGAGTAGCATCATAAAAGATAACAATATCATCTGCATAGAGCAAATATGGGATACTAGGAACATTTGAGTGAATTCTATTTCTAATCTCACCCCCTCTACGAGCCAATGCATTAGAAAGCAATTGAGAGCAAAGGATAAAAAGAAACGGGGATAGTGGGCAACCTTGCCAAAATCCACATTGAGCCTTGATCCAATTTGAATAGGTCCCATTAAATAAAATAGAAAATGTAGGAAATTCTTCAGATTCCATAATCAAATTAGAAAATTTAATGGGAAAACCAAAATAATGATGAGCTTGTTTTAAAGTTAACCACCCCAAACTATCATAAGCTTGCTCCATATATATCTTGAAAGAAACCAACCCTTTTGTTGATTTAGATAATCTAAATTTGTGGAAGATCTCTTGGGCCAACAACAAATGCTCCGACATAGAGCGACCTTTCAAAAAAGCTGCTTGTTTTTTTTTAAATTAGTTTTGGAACAACCTTTAACATTTTGTTCAAAAGAATTTTTGCAACAATCTTGTAAATTGACTTGCATAAACTTATAGGCCTGAAGTTGGAGGGGACTAAAGGGTTCTCCACCTTTGGAATTAACACCACTAAGTTCTCTTTCCACTTTTTAACCATAAATCCAGATGAGAAGAAATGATAAATGGCATTCCACACATCATTTATAATAATATTGCAATAAATCTTAACAAAAAAAAAAAAGAAATTCCATCATTACCTTGTGATTTAAATCCACCAAGCTGGTTCACACTCCCATAACTTCCTCCAAAGAGATTTTTGCCTCCAGACAGACTCTATCTTCTTCATTTAGCATGTTCAAGGGTGGAGACAGGCCATTCAATGAGTAATCCCTAAGGAGCCATTTAATTCTAAAATAATCAAGAAAGAAATCTTCAATTTTCTTTGGATCTTCCACCATATCTCCAAACCCATCTTTAATCTTATAGACCCACTTAGAATTCTTTCTTGCACTTGCAAAAGAATGGAAAAATCTGGAATTCAGATCACCTTCTACTAGCCATCTCACCTTTTAATATTGCCTCCACCAAGTGTTAAATTTTGTTAAGGTACAAAATAGTTCATCCACCTTTCATCTAAGAATCATCATCTTCTCCACCAAAATTCTACCTTTAGTAGCTTCCTCTTATTTTAGTTCCATGATTTCCTTCTTAAGACAGTCTTTCAATGAATTGTGATCTAGAAGCTTAGCTTTACTCCAGGAAAATAAAGCTCTCAACGCCCTTCTAAACTTAATGCTAAGGACTTTTGAAAGGCTTCCAATAGCTTTCATAGACCAAGCTTTGGCAACTATAGCATATGAAGCATGGTATGAAGCCCAAGAATCTTCATATCTAATTACCTACCTCACCTTGAAATAATTCTTTAACAAATTGACCAAAATGGGGGAATGGTCAGAATCCACCCTTGAAAGATGTCTCACCACCACCCATGGGGAAACTTCAATTACCTTTGAGTGTAGAAAACATATGTATAATCTCTCCAAGATCCAAGCCCCATCCACCTTATTGTTACACCGAGTGAACCTAGGCCCAACAAAGCCAACATCATGTAAATCATTATTAATGAGAAATGATTTCATCTCCTTAGGACCTTAGGAAAAATAGAATTTTCTTCCTCCCCTTTTTTCTACATTCTCTGACAAACAATTGAAGTCCCCACCCACCACTGATGGTAAATCTTTGGAAGAATTTTGTTCAACTTTCCTCCATAATTACCTTCTGTTAATAATATCACTACTCCCATACACAATAGAGATATGCCAAACGTCCTTGTTATGAACATCAAGATTCCTAATTATGCCTTGAGAAAAAAACTTCAAGGCATTAAAAGAAGACACCTTAAAATTCCATAAAATAAGAATTCCCCCTTATAATCCTTCAGTAGGAACATAACAAAAGTCCCAATCCACTCCAATAAGCTCATCAACACCATTCCTATCTTTGGAAGTAAGCTTGGTTTCCAACAACAAAAAAAAAACACATCAAACTCCTTTAAAAACTCCTTAAGATATAGAGAAGCCTGATTTTTCCTCACTCCTCTACAATTCCAAAAAGCAAATGAAGCCATCTATTTACCTTAGGGGGAAACACCCCCCGAACTATCTTTCTTCCCCAATTCACTCCTTATGCTTCTAGATAACTTAACAAGATCTAGTCCTTTTAGTTCATTAGCCAGCAAAATTTTAACAAAAGAAGTGCTTACTTCATTTGCACCACCCCTTCCAAGTATTTTACATCAGAGTCTCAAGATATTACCTTAGGAGAGTCCCCAACACCCAACCCCATATCAAGACATTTCACCACTTCTCTCACCTCTACCTCCTCACATTCCATAGTTGGGATAGGAACAATCTCCTCTCCACCATCAACCAACACACCAAATTTGTTTAGATAATGAATAGGAGAAGGAGAACCTGACTTACAACCCGTGACCACTACAGGTTTAAACATAATGTATGATGCAAATAATTTTTCCATTTCAATACAACAAATAATGACACTGAGCCAGATCCAGGATTGATCACCTTATCAACCTTCATCAGACAAGTAGCTTCTCTTGTAGCCTCCAAATTAGGCTTCTGGTCAACAACTCCCAAAACAGTCTTATTAACATGAATCCATGGTCCATAGGTAGAGCTTAGCTTAGAATGACCATCATTTCCACCAGCACCTCCAACATTTACCTTTACACCATTATCTAGAGCATTAACTTCATAAATAATTGAGCACTTAGGAGCTGCACCCTGAGATTCCACCAAGATGGAATCAACACATTCACTGCTCAGATGGATAATTCTTCCACATTTAAAATAGAAATTAGAAATTAGGAGTAATGTAAGGGAATAATTAGGAGTAATGAATGGGAATGCTTTTATTTTTAGACATAGGATGAATAGGAATCTAAGATTTATGAAGCTATAATAGTTATATAGGGGCCATTAATCTTTGTTTACACCTTTACAATATTGATAGAGATCTAAAGGTTCATAAGATTTGATTAATAACTATTATAGATAAGTTTTCTTAGGAGAGAATAGATTTATTCACCATCATTTGTCCAAAATATATTTATTTTTTGTTTTCTTCATTATTTTCTATATTTCCCTATAACTCTATAAATTAAACCTTAATTTTATTACATAGGATAAATTTAAGAGATTTAGTAGGCAATAATAGATTCAAATATATTTCACCTATTAACTCATGGCTTAGACAAACTTCACATAACACTTTATTACTCTATTGGCATGCACACTTGTGTTAGTTTGGAGCATTTTGCATATGAATGTTAGTGGTAAATAAATTAAAAAAACTTATATCATATTTCAATCTTGGATCTGGAACTTATGATTTTGTTGATAATAGAAATTATTGGATTTCTAGTTTGATTCTCCTTATATTGTTATTGGATAGTTATTCTTTGCACACTAATATTTTAGGTACATTATACTTCATGTAAAGGCTCATCTCAAGTCTGGTAAGGATTAGTTTTAAATTTTTGTGAAGAGTTTGTACTTTTAATTTTTAAATATTTTTATTTTTTGAGTCACGAGTCCTATAAATGTTGTATGCTACCTTAGCAATCGTGAACAAACACACCAAGAGGAAAATGAAGTAATCTGATTTTAATTCATATCATACGGTTTGATATGCATCAAAATATATGATATAAGTAAAATAGGGATTACTTAAATACTAAATTAAATTAATTAAAATTAAAAGTATTTATATCATACGATTCAAATCGTATAGGGAGATGAGTAGAAATTAAGATTCCTATTGCCAATCACGATTTAGAAAATATTTTAAAATTCAAAATTTTAAGAAATCATACTGTAAAATATTGATCATACCTAATATAGTCAAGTAATCAGGCATTTAAATCAAGATTAATTGATCATTAAGATCATATGGTATAATGTCTTTATTATATAGTATGATTGGATTTAGTCTGAGTGTTGCAACCCATGACCCCGAGTTTGAGATTTTGATGATGCTAAATAATGAGTGTTTTGGAATCGCTTTTCATTGATTATTATTTTATTTGTTATTTTCCTTGAGCACTAACATTTCAGGAAGATCACAAGTGACTCAGGAAGAAAGGAAGACTCAAGACCGGGTAGATTAGGAGTATGAGTCAAACATTATATTTTCATTTATTGTATTTTTACTTTATTGAGTCTGGCCACAAAATGTGTAAGAGTAAGAGCAACCATGCACACACACAGGGGGAGAGTTCTTTTTTAACTACAAAATATAACTAAAAATTCTTCTCTGGAGATCGTACTGTACAGTTTTATTTCGTACCGTACGATCCAAGTTATGTGGACAATTTCTGTGAATAGTCGTACTGTACTAAGTCTTTCGTACTGTAATATATGTTAGATCCAAAACCCTAACCGTGACTTAGTTTAAGTAAGCTGATTTTGGTCGTTCGTACTGTACGAACAGGATTGTACTGTACGATACATTTTTAAATACTTACTTAAAATTAACCCGTGATTAATGCATGTAATCCAGGCCTAATGAAATTTTGAACATCGTACTGTACGACACTTGATCGTACCGATAGGATGGACAGAGAGAAGTATGATCGTCCCGGATATCGTCCTGGACGATCTCTTGGTTTTTTGTCACATCGTACTGTACGATAATAATCGCACCATACGATGAACAGAGATGACATCCGATCGTCCAGACCATCATCCTGTACGAATAGTATCTTGTTGAATCGTACCGTACAATATTAATTCGTACAGTGACGAATTGTTTTTGTACTGTTTCGTACATCTTCGTACCAGGATGACGGCTGTTTATGAAGATCGTACTGTACGATGTGTAATCGTACTGTACGAACATTAACGGCTACTTTTGAATTCAGAGGTTTTTGGAGCCTTTTTTTGATATCAATCAAGTTCTCTTTGAGTAAGAATCTACAGAGGGGTGAACGTGGTTAGAGAGGGATTCCAAAGGGAGAAAACTCTAGAGAATTCCTGAGGGTTGAGAGAGGAAGGAGGAGGTGAGCGTTGTGAGGGCAGAATGATGTGTGAGGGAGATCACACGGTTGCTCCAAGCTTGCTGCATCTTGCTCCTCCTGTGGCCCTAGAAGGATTTGAGGGAGGATCTCCAAGGGAAAGGCTCGTCTACATCCGTTACCTCGAGGTTCTCTTCCTTCTCCAGGAGGGAGAAAAACGAGAAGGTTCTCTGCCGTCGCCAGGAGGGCGAAAATAGAGTTTGGTATTCCGCCACGCCGGGTTGGTGAAAGGGATGTTTGTACAGGCTTCTCCGCCTTGCCGAGGGGGGCAAAAGGAGAACTATTTTGATAGTGAAAATCCCGGAGTGGAGGACTCTGGGGAGTGGACGTAGGTCATATTTTGACCGAACCACTATAAAATTCTTGGTGTGTTCTTTCCTTATCGTTGTTTACTTTTTGCTTACATTTTAAATTTGTCATATCTATTGAATGTGAAATTTTGTGAAAGTAAAATTGCATAAATCTTTGTTTTAAAATTTCAAAAACAACAAAAAAATTAGAACTCCCGTTTAGGGATAATTTTATTAAGAAAAAGACTTTTATAATTCACCCCCCCCCTCTTGTCGTTTAGCAATTTCAATTAGTATCTATTAATTTCACTGAGGATTATAATTAATCGCCACTGATTATACTGGATAAAAATTATATTTGATTGAACTAATTGTATTGGACGATCCATTCAAAATTTGAACTAATTGTATAGGACCTCTTTTATCATACAATACTAATTAGATAAACTAAGCTTATGTATTAAATGATCCCCGATTATACTATATGATCAAAATCGACATAATTAAAATTTTTAGAGTTTTTTAGCTTTTATTTAAATACTTCTCATATTTCATTTGAGGAGGTATTTCATGAATTGTTTTGAGTGTGAGCTTCTATTAAATAGGTTTTAAAGAGGGAGAATTATTTTGGAGATTGAGAGAGGTGAGATATTGATGGAGAAAAGTCTTATGGGATAAGATATTGCTTGAGAGGGGATTCTACATATGATTGATCTATGATCATGCACCTTCTTTCTTTAAGGTCAATGTATTTGCTTGTGGTTAACTCCAAGAAGTGTCTCTTTATGGGAAAGATCCAGCCACTCCATTGCATCAACGAGGTGAAGGGATTGCTACTGAGCCACATCAGGAAGGTGAAAGTAATTTCGTAACATCACCAGACCAAAGAGGTGAAAGTGATTTGTAAGGTATTCTTTACCTTATTGTCAGGGCAAGAGGAGGCTACCTAATTTTTAGTGCAATTCTTAAAGTGAAGGACTTTAAGGAAAGGATGTAGGTTAAATGTGACTGAACCACTATAAATTTCTAGGGTGTTTATTTTTTCTTTTTTGCACTTTTATTTATTGCTTTTTATTTACTTCGATATCTATGATTTGTGAGCTTGTGTTTAAATTAGAATATATTGTGATTTTGCTCAAAAAAAAGGGTTCAAAAATAATAGGACAAAATATTTCTCATTGCAAGTTTATTGTTTACATAAACAAATACAAAATATTTTTCTTTGGTAGTCCATAAGTTTTATTTAAGAAATCATAATTTTTGAAAAGTAATTTTTTAAATTACCAATTCGCCCCCCCTATTGGTGTGCTCTAGTAGTTCAAGTAGGTCTAACAACCCACAGTCAAACTTTCAATTAGTATTAGAGTGAGTCTCAAAATTTGTGTTTTAGAAACCCTTGAAAAAAATGATCTATTACACATATTGGGAGTAGAAACACTATATAGGGTTATATAATAAACTATCCTCTATTAGTTGACTATGTACTATATCATTTTAATAAAATTCATATGTCTATATTTTTTCAATCTATTGACTATCGCATGTGGCGCATAATTCAAGTAGGACATACCCCTCTATCTCATATTATAGTTGGTATCAAGGAAGAAATTCCTTTTATTGAATTAAGCTATCAGGATAGGGACTTGGCACAGCTATATTCTAAATGTCTAAATTATTCTTTCTTTGCACCCAAAACCAAAGATCATATAAGTCACTACTTGTACTAATCATAAGGAGATCTAGGATTGACTATACATAACCTATGATCGTTCAAATGAAGTCAAGCCGTCTCATTTAAATATTCAATTGCATGATTAAGAACTATTTCACATGAAACTAAATGAGACAATCTTAGACATGTACATTAGGTTTACTTAGATAGTGACATCCATGCATGCTTTAGGTAGAGAACTATCAAACTCTGAAAAAGAAAAAAATCATTATCTACCTATTAGTTAAGATACAAAAGTTATTGCTATTTGTGAATCTAAAGAATTGAACATTTACTCCATTAATAATATGCTTGGCTTACTAAATGCTTATTAGTAAAATTTAAGCCAAAGATTGCAAGATGTAGGAGAGAATAAGAAATATAAGATAGTGGCATTAAAGGGTGATGACTATGATAGTAAATGCTTTACAATTGATGAAAATGATCATATAACATTGATGAACCAACAATTAAAGAGATTTCTAAAGTGAAAGTAATGTCATAATTGGAATAAAGATAAAATAGGTAGAACTATCTAATATTACTTTTCATAGTATCTATTTTGAATGGAGGATGATACGACACTTAAGGTGCAAATGTCCCAACCTAAAACTCAATCCACAAAGGTGAAGGGTGAAAAAATGAAAACCGTCAGAAAAGGGAAGGAAAGGTTGCAGAAGGATTTTTGGGCATACTCCACCTTAGAGTCAACAGAACATAAAGAAGAGGAGGAGGAAACTAATTTGTATCTTATGGAGAATGATAGTATTGATCAGTCAAATCAAGATGAGGAATGTGAACAGTCCAGTGATGATTTATTTACAATCTTTGAAAAAAAATGCATGAATCATATAAGAAACTAAAGAAACTCATGTTTATTTAAACCTAAATTTTTTTGAATTACATGAAGAGCATGAGAGTCTAAGAACTAAAAATTCTTCATTAGATAAGGAACATGCTTCTTTACTCGACGAGTTTGAATCCTTAAATAGGAAGCATATTGAATTAACTAAATGTCATTTATCCTTGAAATCTTAATATACTAATTTAGAAGAATCATAGAAATAATTAGAAACACTTCCTACCAAACTAGACTCTAGCTATCATGTATTGGAAAGAGAAGTTCAAAGCATTTAAAGTGTAAATAAGTTTTTTGAAAGCAAAAATAGATGCACTCTGAAACAATAAACCACCACCTACATTGGAAAAATGGCATAACCCCAACATATAGCATGCATCTCATTTTACTATAAGAATGCACTATCACTACCATAGGTTAGTGAAACCATTTCCATGTGTTAAGCACTATTCTTATGGCAAGGTAATACACAAAGCCTAAAAAAGCATTATACACTATAGAAAACATATTGTGTGGAGGACTAAATCTGATGCTTCACAACATAGCATGCATGTCATTCATCCACTATTATTCTTCCTCGTTAACTCTAATATTTGGGCTTTTATGTGTTTAGAATTTAGTGGAATTGGGGTTTTAATCATGAAGGTTGTAGCCAGATTCTGAGCTATGTTAATCCTTTTTGCAATGCTAGCTTCACCTCTCTTTTTTGGATTACCCATGTTTCATTTTTAGATGCTGATTGTAGGAACTTAACTTGTGTTATTTTATCCTTTCATAATGTTTTTTGTTTTAGTGGATTTTTCTTTGTCATTGGTTTCTCTTCCAGCTCACTAGTTTCTAAGTGGAATTTTTTGGGTGTCATTAATGTCTTATGTGGTGTAATCATCCTTTGTCAATATGATCCCCTTCCTAATTATACTAATGGGAGTATATCTAATTACTGCTTGATTTGTGAGTTGAATAGTTCTTCATTAGTATTACTTATATATTTATTTTATTTTGGAAATTATTTTGGTAGGTTCTCTAGTGTGCATGATCATCATTGCAGGTTCAAGTATTGGTTATGCTGGTGGATGCTCTGCTCTATTGTTTAGAGAAAGGTTATGTTCATCTTCCATTTTATTGTCTTTATTTTTAGGGTGTTGTCTTATTGCATCCCTAGTTTGTTGCTAGTTTCTTTGTACTTGTTAGCATAGGGGACGTTTGGCTATTAGGAATTTTTTGGGTTTTATCAGTAGCTTTATTGAGCAGTAGTCAGCTGAAGGTCCCCTCTATGGATTCTATAAAAATTTTCTTTTTTAATGTGTAGGCCCCTCGGTGGGTTTTGTCCAAAAAAAAAGTAATTAATCCACTAAAGCATGAGGAACATAAACTCACTTGGTTCCCAAATCTAACCTTTGATTGACATTGTAAGGGTGATTTTACAAAAGGCCTAAGGAGAGCATGTTGTACCAAGATAGTGGATGTTCATGGTATATGACTAGAGATCTAAATATATTTATCAAGCTAGAGGCTGGGGTTGGAGGAAAGGTTACAATTGGAGATAACACCACAAGGGAAGTGGTGGGCACAGTATGATTGGAAACTCAAAGAACTTTATGATTGAAAAAAATTTATAATAGATGGATTGAACCATAACATACTTAGTATTAGTCAAGTGTATGATAATGGTCATGATATTAAATTTCTATATACTAGATGCAAGTTAAGCTTAAATGGAAAAATCATTTTAGAAAGTAAAAGAATTAATAATGTTTACATGCTTGATTTGAATTATATTGACCATTCATATTCTTTGTGTTAAAAATCTATTATTTAAAAGAGAAAAACAGGAGAGAAGCTCGGGTAAGTAAAAAGAGAGAGAAGCTCCACAAAAATAGGAAGGAATTTGAAGAAGATCTTGAAGAACTCGAGTGCCATTGTTGGAGATGGAAGAAGGTGGCCGGTCATCCATGGATGACCGGATCACCAAAAAATTGCTATCTACCGCGAACCCAATCATATTAGATTCAAGAGATAGATTCTCCTTCAAACGCATTTCCCCTTTTCGGATTTTGAAAACTCCTCTAGTCATAAGAGAGGGAGGTTTGAATACTATGCATAAACCTTTGCCGATTTCAGGAAAAGGGAAAGAAATAATTTCATTTTTGAATGATAAGCCAAAACCTTTTTTGGCTATCATTTCTGGAGCAAATGACAAGGTAGCATCTTCATTAGGAGGAAGTGTCGCTGATTTCTTGAACAATGACTTTGATATTAACAAAAGTAAGGTTAATATCAAAAATCCAATTACTACTTCAAAATTGGATAATTCTAATGTGTGGGTTAAAAAACCTCACATTAAAATTTTTTTTTGTGAAATTCATGATGATATTAGGGATGCAAATGTTGTCATTCTTGACAAGGAAAAGGAAAGATCTAATGCTCAAATTTTGAGCAATTCATTGGTTGTTAAAATTCTTAGAAAAAACTATCATTTTTATAAGTGTTCATTTGAATTAAGGAAGCAATGGTTGAAATTTGGAGGATTTCATATAACATTGCTTGGTCTAGATTGGCTCATTTGTTCTTTTCATTCTCATGAAGCCATGGAGGAAGTTATCAACGGAGGTCCTTGGCTTGTAGGGGGTTTTGTGGGAGGTTTAGACAAATGGTCTCCTACCTTCTCTCCTAATTCTTTGGAAGGGATCTCATCTCCAATTTGGGTTCGTCTTCTTCATTTACCATTACATTGTTGGGATGAATCCAATATCACTAGAATAGTTTCTAGAATTGGAACTCCATTATTATTGGATAGAAACATGTTTAGATGGGGGAGAAGGGAGTTTGCTAGAGCTTTCATTTCGAGTAAATTTAAATTCTAAGCTCCCCTCTGGAATTTGGGTGGAAGGACTTTATGGTAGATTTTTTCAAAAGTTTCAGTATGAAAATCTATCATCTTTTTGCTTCAAATATGGTAAAATTGGATATATTGATTATGTATGTCCTAATCCTACACGTATTCAAGATCGTCTTGTTAATAATGAACATTTCAGTTCTTCTCAAACTAAAAATAATTCTTTTGGACCATGGATGCATGTAAAGTTCAAAAACAAAAGGAGGATAATTCCAGAAAAGAGGCATTTTAAATTTTTTTCATCTTTGGATAAACCAGCTGATGTTTATTGTAATGGTGCCTTGAATGATGCTGAAGAGAACAGGTTTACTAGTTCTGAAGTTCATGGTGTTCCTGTGACAGATCGAGCCATTGCTGAAATCAAGGAAGGTGATGAAAAGGAAGTTAGACAAGGAGCAGATTCTTCCAATGTTGAACCTGTTTTGGCTGATAAAATTCAAATTCAAATCCCTAATATTATGGAGGAGATTAAGGAGAATTATATGTCTCCTAATTTCATTAAGGAACAAACTCAAGAAATTCAGATTTCAAATTCTGAATTTCTGATCCTTGTGGCTGATTCCATGGGAATGGATGGCATTACTCCTGTTATAGAAGATGTAATTTTGGGAGCTTATGAAGCAGATTTTAATGTCAGTAAGAATTTGAATTCAAATCCTGAATTCAAAACATCTGAAATCGTGGAAGCTATTAAGGAAGGAGGTTGTAAAGCTTCACTAGATGTTGACTCATCCGATCAAGATCAGGTTGCCGAATTTCAGGTACCTAACAAACCAGAATTTGAATTCATCAATTCAGATTCTCAACTGGAAATAATGGAGGCTGTTTTCAGCATTAATGCTGATATTATCTCAGCTTTTATACCTGAAATAAAAAATAGTTTTGGCTTATTAAGAGATTCTTCTCCAATGTCGGCTGTTTGTTTGAATTTTAGGAAAACTTCTATTAAAAAAGTTGCAAAGGAGAGTAAGTCCCCGGGAACTAAGCATATATTGTTCAAGGAACTTCAAGCATTAGTACCGGTGAAAGAGCTACCTAGAAGGAAGATGGGTAAACTCAAAGTGAAGAATGGTATAAGGGGTTCTTCTTCCCTTTTATCTCATTAATATGAATGATGCTTATCCCGTTGACAAGATCAAAGTAGATAGATACTTAAAGTTGAAGCAAATTATCAAAAGGTTTGGAGTAATGTTATCATTGAGTCGTGACTTTGGAAGTTGGAAAAAGCTTATGGAATATCTATCTATGATAGTCTTAAGTGATTTTTGGTATTCTTTGTTAAAATGAATTTTCCTTTTTAGCTTTTGTTGCTTCTTTTTTCTTCAAGTTTGTTCTTTTAGACTTCTTCTAATTCATTATGGGATCATTACTTAGTCTTATTCTCTAACTGGATGGGAATTCTGGGATACTAATCAACCCTCGGGTTGTTTAATTCTTTGGTATCCCCTACATTTCAACAGTTTAAAAATAGGAAATAGTGGGTTTCATATCATTTATAATAAGTTTAAATTAACAAATTTATGTTCAATAAGGTCCTTTTTTTGGGCCTACGCGTTGATTAAGGAAAAATTGTACACAGTCCTTATGGGGAACTCAAGCCCACTATCACTTACAGAGCTACAAAAATAAAAGAAAATAAAACCTAAGGGCTCAAGTTCCCCACTAAAGAACAGTACAAGAAACCCTAAGAACACTCTACAGTGCTTAAGAGAAATCACCCAAAAAAAAGCAGGAGCTAACCAAAAAAAGAACAAAATGCTCCATGCAACCTATCCTCATACCATCCTTGCAGCTCTCCACCAAAAAAATTACGTGCAAAAAAGGCTGACATGCAAGGAAAATATAGCAGTAATATGGCCTAAATGAAATGTAATGATAGTTCAAAAGATTAATATCACAACCATTAGAGTGATAGACAAAACTACTATAAGTAATTAAGCAAACCACTTGATAATTCTCCTTAGTAATAGTAAGATAGAGGAGATACACAAAAGACAAATGACAGAACCAGGTGAAGCTATCATTATTACGGATAATAGAGCTAGCTGAACCCACCTCCATATCCCAGCAAAAAGGTAACCACCAATATAAAGCCCTAATGCACCTAACATATAAATCAAACTAGTAAGGAAACATAATAAAGGAACCATAGCCTTGAAAGAAAGCAGTAGATCCAAGATACACAGGAGTAACCAAATCGAGCCATTCAAGAAAATAGAAGTGGGCATAAACACCTGCACCCCAACAAACGCCTAGACAAAAAACCATAAGGAGTTGGAGCACCCCTGCCATAGCTTGGTAGACAAAGCCAAGCCACCAGGATACCCAATAGAAAGTAACATAACGGATAACAGGTATGAAATGAACCAACAAAAGGCCACCGAATACAGCACATCTAGAAAATTAAGCAGCAAAACAACATAGAGAACAAAAACTAACCCAACAAAGAGGAGGAGATTAACCACAACAACAGAAAACCCAATAGAAGATAAAACCAAGCAAGTGCCAAGAGGTAAATAGAACACCCGAAAGAAAACAACCCCATGGCCACCTTCCAAACAAACTGGAGAGCAATCAGAAAGCAACAGAACAAACAACAAGAATGAAACAAAATAGAAAATGGCCACCAAAAACACCACATCCAGAAAACGAAGAAGCTAATTCTTAGCATAAGATAAACTAATTTGGTCCAATCTTAGGAGGACTTTAACATGAAAAGGAAACTTAGAAATAGCAAGCTCAGTCATACCATTTAAATCACAACCTCAAATGGTAATAGACTGAGCATACACATTCCCTTCATCCAAAATGACAGAAAAGGAGCTGTTTAGGGTGCTCAAGATATTCTAATGTTCCTCCAAATGTAAAACAAAGTAGAAGAGCAAATCCTATCCTCCTTATGATGAATAAAATTGAAGTTAAAATAAGAGCCCACCTCCAGCACCACATTACTAATATGAAGGTTAGCACAGAGATTTAAGCCATGAAGCATGGCATAGGAAATAACAAAATTAACATCACAATTAGCAATCGGTCCAGCAAAACCCAATAAGTAGGTGTCGTTATGATCTCTAATGACACCACCATAGCCAACAATAGTGCCCAAACTAGCACAAGCCACATTCAACTTAAAAGAATTAGTGATATCATTATCATAATCCTTAGTAATATCCAGTTTCATAATCATATAACCACCACCAACCTTGACATCCAAGTCTTGACAAAATATTTGCGCCAAAAGGATATTATTCGGAATGGCATGACCTTTGACAGAACCCATTTGAAAAGGAGAAATAAGCTTAGGCAACAAACCAATTAACCTATTCATCAAAATTTTAGAAAGTAGTTTATAAAAAATAGTACATAAACTAATAGGTCTAAAATCATTCCAGGCATTCACAACATTGTTATTAAGAATAAGCACAATAATAATAGAGGAATAACATTTAAGAATAGGATTAACAATAAAACATTAGTGACATTAGAAAAAATATCCATATAAATAATAGGCTACGCTTTTTGAAAGAACTTAGTAGTGAAACCATTCGGGCCAACCACCAAATCCGCATTCATACAAAAAGAGTATCTTTTACCTCCTCAAGAGAAGGAAATTTACATAAGCCACTATTATCCTCAAGAGAAACAATATTAGGAATAATATAAGGATTGGTGATAATAGACAGAGTAAAGGTTTTATTAAGATGGTTTTGAAAATGATTAATAACCAAATTAACAATTTTAATAATATCCTTAGAAACATAGCCGTCCTCACGAGAAATTTTATGAATGCAATTAATATCCCATTTCTTATTAACCAAAGCATGGAAATATTTAGTATTATTATCACCTTCTTCTAGATGCTTGAAAGCTACTTTTTGCTTCCAAAAAATTTCTTCTTGAGCTTGAGGATTGAACATCTCAGCTTTAGGCTCTTCCGAAAGGCAGAGGTTGGGGCTAGAGGGATCCAACTAACAAAGATCCTCAGTAGAGTTCACCCTATCTTTTGTAATTAAAAACTCTAATGACATAGATAGGGTGAACTCTACTGAGGATAGGATGAATTCTACAGAGGTTGGGGATAGAGGATAGTGTGAACTGACAAAGATCCTTAGTAGAGTTCACTATATCAAACTTTTGCCACAAATAACCATGATGCTAAGTAAAATTATTGTAAAAAAAGCCAATATGAATAAGGTTGCAATCCATAATCATATCATTGAAATCCTTCATCGATTGATATATAGGAAGAGAACCCCTAATACACTCAGTCGGGTTTGAAATAGTGTTAAAATTACCACCAACAAGTTAATGAAGATTGCAAATACTATAAAATTGAATAATTTGATCCCATAAAATATTTCTAGTATAATGAGAAGAAGCAACATAAATTAATGAAGCACAACATTGGAGTTTTGCATTGTCAATATTATAATACAAAACTTGGGTAAAATCCCCAATGATATTAATTCTAACATAATCTTTTCAAAAAAACCCAAATTTTATTGGCAACATTCGATTTAGCATGTTTAAAACCTAAAAATTTAGTAGTACCAAGTAATTTATCTATAGAAATAAGAGGCTCAAGAAAAATAAGAATAAACACATTATGAATACGAAATAAATTTTTAACTCTAACCCTAGAACAAGGGCAACCAATACCCTAGACATTCCAAATGATAGTGTTAAACATAAAAAACAAATTAATGAGAAGTATGCAAATGTGTGCTTCTAGGAGACTATAAAACAAAATTTTGTGTTTTTTACCTCTTTTACCACGACCCTTGGAGAAGCTCAAATCATGATCTTCTCTAGTATAGCATTTAGCCAAAATATCCACCTCCGTATTAGTAAAAGCATCACAAAGGTAATGATCAAGTAAAGGAAGCTTATTATCATTTAAATTACCTGAAGGCCCCTTAGCAAGAGATAGCTCACCTTCCACATAAAAATTACCATCCTCCAAAGTAGAAACATTCTTCTCAACACCTCCACCAAATTCCTTCATACTCACAGTTTAGACAATAGGGGGGATCTCTTGTTGGGCTAAATCATCTTTCGATAATATGGAATCAACTCTTTTAGAAATTAGATCATTAACCTGATAATTCATAATCATAGTTTGAGGAGGATTAGAATAGTTAGTATTAATATCAGAAATAACCAATTGAGATAGAGCGTGTTGGGATTCAGAAGGAATAGAAGAGGAAGACTGGATCAGGTTTGCTATTAGAGTTATTTAGTTAATTATGTTTCTCCCCAATAGACGGAACAAGTATAGTATCCATAATTGGTTCCATAGTTTAACCACTAAGTAAATCACTGCCAAGAGAAGAGGGAGGGTGGGCTTGAAAGGAATCAGGCTGAGGAAAAGAACTTCAGTACCATGGGACATTTCACCTTTACCATCCACCAAAGTCTGATTGAAAATAGCATTAGCATGATCATTGGAAGTACCCTCTTGCACTTTAAAAAGCCTGGCAATTTTCTTTTCCTTCTTAAGGTGCGGGCGCAATTTAAATCATTAACTCAAACCATGCCAATGCATCCTACAATGAGAACAAAATATGTGATAGTTTTTGAAATCAACCTTTTAGAAAAAACCGTTTAATTCAGAACCTAACTAAACCTTCATAGGATGTTTTTTTAGAAATATCTAAGTCAACCAAAACACAAGCCAACAATGGCCATGAGATAGAAGTCGTGGCCTGGTCCATTTGCAAAGGCCGATCAAGAATGGAAGCAAGCCCAAAGAGCACTTAAGAATTGAAAAAGTTAAGCCTCAGATTAGGGAAAGAAACCCAAATAGGAGAAATAGGTGATTCCTCACGAACATCAAAATCAGGAGTCCATTTAAGGTGTCTCATTTGATAAAACTGAATGTAATAAGATCACCTCAAAAAAATTTAATTGTAATCCAAATCGTTAGTCAGTTGGATCTCCACAAGATGTAGGTCAAGTAATTTGATATGAAATGAACCAGAGAGCTCCAAATTTATGAAAAACTTGTGAATAACATCGAGGCTAGGATGCCTTAGAACAAATTTTCCAACAAGAGTAAGGGCGAAGGAGGAAGCTAATTGGGACACAACAGAGTCATCAAACATTAAGGCCGAATAGACCTTAAATAATGTATGGATGAATTAAAAGGGAGGTGGAGAAGTAGAAGATCCAGCAAGCACATCCTTAAAAGAGCAGAATTTGTCATTCATAATAATAGGTATAGGAGGGTAAGATGATGATGGAGTCTTCATCCTCCAGAATCATAAAGATCGATGAGCAAAACAAAATGGGAGGTCAAAAGCAATAAGAGAAACATAGAAAACACAAAAAAAAGAATAAAAGAAACTGAAGGATCCACAAAAAACTGTAAGAAAATGAGGGCATACATGGAGCCCAAAAAAACCAAAAAAAAAAACAAAAACAACTGACCAAAATGATAGAAGAAATGAGAGGAAAACCCACATAAAACCAAGAAGGAATCCACCAACCTAACGCATGAAGAGGAACCCTAGAATCACTCTAGAATTGCCTCGAAAGCCACAACCCACTTTAATTTTGTCCATATATATAAGACCATTGGGTATATAATTATTGATGAATACTTTAGATTCACCTAGGTTTTATTTTTATTTCATAAAAAGAGAATCATTTGAGGAATTTAGAACCTTCTACACTGGGATTAAGAGAAAGTTAGGATGTGAGATATCTATGATCCATAGTTATCTTAGCAAAGATTTTGGTAATGATAAGATTGAATCTTATAATAATGAGCTAGGAATACAACATAATTTTTTTGCCCCTAGTACATAGTAGAACATGATACATGAATGAAAGAATAGAACCTTAGTAGAAGCTACTAGGGCTATGTTTGCTGAATAATCTCTTCCTAGGTACATTGGGAAGGAGTTAATACTTCTTATTGTGGATTGGTTTAATGTTAGATGAAAACTTAATAGGACACCCTATGAGTTTCTTAAGGGTAGGACACCCAATCTTTTACATATTCATAGCTTTGGGTGTAAGTGTTTAGTTCTTTGTAATAAAAAATCTCCTCTAGGGAAATTTGATCCAAAGTCTGATGAAAGAGTATTCTTAAGTTCTTCCTTCGGAAGTAATGCTTATAGGATCTTTAATAACAGGACCTTAGTTATTGAGGAGTCAACTTATATGGTAATTCATGAATCTAATTAATCTGGGGAGATTAGGTTAAAAGAAGAATATGAGGTAGAGATTACCCAAGGAATAGAATTTATTGACCTACGAAATAGAAAAGAACTTTGGGATCCATTTCCTAGACCCTTAAGTTATTTATCTAGTCATACTTGAGAGATCATCTTAGGAGATCCATCTGTAGGAGTTACAATAAGGCATGGACATAAGAAGGTGGTTAGTCATTCCACATTCATATATATAGTAAAACTAACAAGTATAGATCAACCTTTTCCTGATGAATTTTGAATCCTAGATATGCATGAAAAATTAAACCAATTCATTAGCAATGATGAGTGTAAGTTAATTTGTAGACCGAAGGGCTAGAGTATTTTAGGAACTAAATGGGTGTTAAAAATTAAGATAATTATTTTCTTAGAATTATGATTAGTAATAGAGCCATATTATTACAGCTCTTGAATATTTCTTACTCACCATAATGGCTTGCTCTAGGCTCTTGCGATTCAATAGGAAATTCATGTTCCTCTTCTTGGTTTCTTCTGTAGCTTTCAGATCATGCTTTTTTTTTTTTTTTAGTTTGTTGACTTTGATTCATTACTTCTCTTAGGCCTTTTGTCCCTATGTCATTCCCCTCTCTTGATGGAGGTGGGATCATCTTCTACATTACCTGATGCTTGGGGTGCTCCTCCTTCAGCACTGATTGTGCGTTGAAAGGTTAGCTAAATAATGCTTTTTATGGTTATAGGTCTCATTTTTTTTCCTGATGTCTTGGCAGGACCTTCATCTTTGAAGTGTACTACCTTCTTGTTCACTAAATCGACTGTAAAAGGATATACTGTAGTTTTGATTTTTTATGAGGATATTCTTATGCTTGTGAGTCCTTACTAATTTATGCTTGTGGGTATGTTCTCGGTTCATCCTTCGAACCTCGATGCCATTTGGAAATTTTTTGGGAAGTTGAAGTTATCTCGTAACGTTTCTATAGGTTTGCTTAATGCTAGACATGTTTTTATCCAGTTGTCTAATGATCTGGATTATAGTAGGTTTCTTTGCTAGGAGAGCTTATTCTATTCTAAACTGTGAAATGAGGTTACTTAAATGGATTCCATTTTTTGAAGTTAAAGAAGAATCACCTATTGTTTTAATATGGATTTCATTACCTAACTTACTTTTGCATTTCTTTGACTCTCATGTTCTACATTCTTTAGGTTTGATCTATGGTCGGCCGCTTCAAATGGATGAAGCCATCACCTCTCTATCGAGGCCTTTGTTGGCTTAGATCTTAGTAGAGCTTGATATTACAAAGAAGCATCCTAAAGATGTTTGGATAGGATTGGAAAATGCTGGGTAAAAAGATGAGTTTGAAAAGGTTCTGGATTTTTGTTTACGATGTAAATTTCTTTTTTTTTTTTTTTTGGGAAATGCTAAGTAGCAATAACATAAAAAAAGGCACCAAAAAGCCTATATACAAGCTAATGTGGAACCTACCATCTTTCACTTTCTTTCTTTACTATTTTATCAAAGGAAGAAGGAAGGTTGTTCTCAAGGAACAAATCCCAATCAAAATCAAATGATAAAGCTAAGTTAGCATAATAATCCGCTAACTTATTACAATTGCGACTAACACAATTAAAGATAACATTATTAAAATTGCTAAAGAATAAGAGATCTTCATTTTCCAAGTTTTCTCTAAGAATCTTCGGTTTGCTGTACAAATTCTGAAGATATTGGAGAACATTCTTATTGTCACCTTCCAAAATAATACCTTTTGCTTCTCTTATCCATAATTGACTTATTTCTTTTAAGGAATTGAATGTTGAGAGCTCCATTTGTGCATTGTCCCAATGCATCTTTTTCCTTCCAAAAGCAAAGACAAATCTGCCTTTATCATCTCTTACTACCCCTCCGATACCAGCCATATAGTTCTCTTTAAGAGTAGCATCAAAATTAATGCCAATAATGTAGGAGCAGTCCATTGGACCGATAAGCTCCCCATTGATATGAGCAGTAAACAACCTATTTTGCTGAACTAAAAAAGCTTAAAACTGATGCAGCAATCATTACCTTACTTATTCCAATGTTTCCATGTTTAACCTTGCACCTATTATTCCAAACCATCCATACTATCAGTGCATACATCCTTGCTGCCATCAGGTCATCCTGTATTAATCTCCTGAATCCTAGATTGAATTCTCTCCAATTACAGAAATATGGATTTTTGAATACCCAACCTTGTAATACCTTACAGACTTCCACAAGTATTGAACAATTAGATGTAACATGATCAAGGTCTTCATTCACTCCACATCCCATAGGACATAAGTAGTTAACCGAAAGCTTCCTTTTAAAAAGAGAAACTTCAGTAGGAATAGCATCTATACATAATCTCCATAAAAACAACTCCACCCGAGCATTTATCTTCAGCTTATGAATCAAAGTAAACAAATCATCTGACATTAAATCTTTAAGATTGTCTTCTATCAACAATGCTGAGATAGTTTTACCAAAAAATTGAAGCTTCAATTCCATGTAATCTTGTGATGAATTGTTGTAAATCTTAACTCCTTTAGTAATTTTTAGAAGGTCTTCACCGAAGAAATGTCTAAGTTTGATGAAATCCCATTTTCCATCTTCTATGAAATAATCAAGAGAAACATTGTCATCATCAAAGCAATGTACAAAAGTTGGCTATTTAAGAAGACTCTTATCTAGTATCCAAGCATCCTTAATTACATTAATGCAGGAACCATTAACTACACTCCATCTAACAAACTTTTTAAGAGCTTTCCATCCACTGATGATGATTTTTCAAGAATTTGATCCTCCTTTAAACTCTTCCTTGCTCCACCACAAATCACAATATTTAGCTAACATGTTTCTATTTAACAAAGTATTTGATTTCTCAATGAGATTCAAAGCAAACTTTGCTCTTAGAGTTCCAATTCTGGAAATGGCTTATTGTAGACCCCATCCTCCACTTTATTTCGGTTTACATAACAACTCCCACGCCACATAATGTAAACCATGGCTTCTATCCATTTTATACCAAATGAATTCTCTACAGAGTTTTTCTAACTCATATAAAGTTTTCATTGGGACAAGAGAATGAGAGATTACGAAAACTGGTAGAGTGAGAATAATAGATTTTACCATACATAACCTTCCGGCTAATGACATATATCTATTTCCCCACTCATTCATTTTCTTAATGGTTTTATCCAACAACATTTGGAAATCATTCTTTTTTAAACATCTCAAAGCAATTTTGTTTCCCAGTTAATCTATTTCATCAACCAATTTGAATTCCAGCAGCTTTGATATCTATTTCTTCATTCTCATCAACACAGATTTACCAAAAATTAATGACAATTTATGTTGATTTATACTCTGGCCAGTATAGCTGCAGTTATTCTTTGAATCTTCTTTACATTTTTTAATGTTGCATCAGAAAACAACAATACATCATCCACTTACATAAGATGTGTAATCTTAGGAGCATTAGTGCAAATGATGATTCCCAAATCATTTCCACTACTATAGAATATATTAGTCAATAACTGAGAGCATATGATAAAAAAAAATGGAGAGATTGGGCAACCATGATAAAACCCACATCTACCCTCTATCCATTTAGATCTTGTTCCATTGATTAAAATGGAAAATATGGGATTGGGAACACAGTACATAACCGATCCAAGAAATATGTCTGAGAATCCTAACTCCATCATCATCTTCTTCAAGGTTAACCAACACATACTATCGTATGCTTGTTCCATATCCAATTTGATAGCCAAATATCCTTTGCAAGCCTTTGAATACCTTATTTTACTTAAAATCTCTTGAGCTAATAAACGATGATCAGAAATAGATCTCTCCTTTACAAACGCCACTTGCTCTTCAGATATGATCCTTGGAATTACCAATACCAATCTATTTAAAATAACATTGGCCATAATTTTGTAAATTGAATTACATAAACGTATTGGACGATAGTAAGGAGTTAAAGGATTAGTAGATTTTGGAATGAGCACTACTAAAGTATCTTTCCATTCTCTACTCATCTTACCAGTAGAGAAAAAAAAACTTACTACTTTATACACATCTCACCCAATGATTTCCCAAAAGCTTTTGAAAAAGGAATGTGTCAATCCATCACATCCTGGAGCTTTATTATTCCCTAGCCTCATAACAGCCTCCTTTACTTCATTCTCTGAAAGCTCCTTCTCCAACCAAGTCTTGTCATCATCATCCAAAACCATCCAAGGTTAACCCAGTTCTCCAAACCGCAATGTCTGTCCTTCCATTTCTCTTGAAAGAATCTTAAAAAAATATCTTCCACCTCCATAGGATTTTTGGTGAGAAAGTCATCAGGATTCTTTATTTGAGAGTTCCAATTAGCATTTCTCCTAGCATTGGCAAAGGCATGAAAAAAATTTGTGTTTGAGTCTCCTTCAACCACCCACTTCACTTTTGCTCTTTGCTTCCACCAAGTGTTCAAGTAATTGAGAATAACATTCAGATATCTTACTTTAGCTCTTAGTTGCCATAAATTTTCTTCATCTAGCCATCCATTCCTAGCTTCTTCTTCTTGGAGTAACAAAATGTAATATCAAAAATCTGCTCCAGGATCAGCCAGGATGATCTGGATCGTCCTGGGACGATCAGTGGAATGTTGCTCCAGAATGTGCCCAGATTTGCTCCAGGTGATTTTCTGTACATATCGTCCAGGCCGATTGAGGACATCGTCTGGGCCGATTGGCACTGTAGAAAATGTCGGCCTGAGAATAGTTCTGGGAACCGTCCAGGACGATCCAATAATTGCCGGTCTGATCGTCCTGGGACGATCTGGCTGATCGGCCGGCCGACTGAAGATTATAAAGCTGATTTCAAGTCATTTTGAGGGAGAGAGAAAATCATTAAAAATGAAAATATCAGCGAGGAGAGAGAAAGTCGAGAGATTTTGGAGAAAAGTTGATTTTCGGACGACGCGGAGCCGTTTTCGTCGAAGACTGTTCGGAATTTGTTGTATGCAAGTTAAGGGCACATTCCGCCATTTCTCAATGTTTCAGAACGTCAGTGTTTGGCGGAATTTTCGTCCGGATTTCATTTTTCTTAAGTGATTTCGTCCGTATCTTTTGAATTGGTTCAGTTTTTACGCCGCTAACATTTCTGTATATTGTTAGCTGCCGGGTGTGCCACATTTTCTGATTATTTTTCCGAAGATTTTTGTCTGGGTATTTTTTTATTCGGCGGTGTTTTAGTCGACTGGATTTTCTGTGTATATGAAATTTTCTGCTGCCAGATAGATAAATGTTCTGAAATAATGATATCTACATTCTGTATTGAATTGGTGAATTTTTATTTTCAGGAAAAATTCTGTGTAAAATTTGTTATGACTGCCGTTGTGCTGCCCCCCGTTTTTGTTTCTGATTTCTGATTTCTGCTCCCGAATTCTTCTGAATTGAAATGCTATCTGTTATGTGATATAAAAAGGGAGTTATAAGGGGTTTGAATCCTATGAAGATTCAGCTTAAGTGTCTGCGAAATCTGGTAATGAGCTCAAATTCTTGATATCTGTTCTGTTCCGGATCCGATGAATTCTGTTCTGGTGGCTATAAGCCACAGTCTGTTCTGGTGCCGTGAGCCACAAGAGAGGCATAAGGGCCTGGATCCTATGAGATTCAGTCAGTGTCTGGGAAGGGAGGCATAAGGGGCCGGAATCCGTAGAGATTCCGTCAGTGTCAGGGCAATTAGCTATGAATTAAATATTATCTGATATCTGATTTGATATGATTCTGATTTCTGTATCTATTCTGTAAGCAATTGTGATTCTGATATGATATGATCGGAAATTCTAATTTCTAATTTCTGTATGATTTTGACTCTGTTGATTTATTCTGTTCTGATTGGTATTTTGATGTGATCTGATCTGTTCCGTTCTGATCTGTCCGATTTGATATCTGTACGATTCTGTTCCGATTTCTTATTGAATTTTGTCTGATGAGTTTGGTTTTGGATTATGAGAGTTTTGATTGGAGGTTTGTTGCTTTGCTGAGCTGTTGAGCTCACTCTTGTCTTCTGGTGGTTTTCAGGTTTTGGGAAAGGGAAGGAAGTCCAGGAGTAGATTTCTGAGTTTTGATCAGTATAGGTACTTTTGTACTTTTGATTTTTTTTGTACGGTCATGGCTTTTCTTCTGTATTTCTTCTGCTAGCCATGTACCGTATTTGTAGATGATTGTTTTGAGGAAAAGAAAGAAAAAGATAGATGTTTTGTTCCGCTGTGTTTGATGATTCATAGTAGCTCTGTGTTTGTGTGTCTGATGAGTTTAATTATTTGGAAGATTCAGTTCAGTAACCAAATTCCAAAGCCAGATCCTGGATAAAAGGTTTGGTCGCGGCCTGGTGCGAGCGGGATCCGTCCCGGATCGGGTCGGGTCGTGACACAAAATTTCAGCCTTCAATCTCTCCTTTTCACTAGAAAAGTCTTTTAGTTTCTTCTTAGTCCAATAAAACAAATCATTTAAAGTTCTCTTGCACTTCTTGTTGATGACTTCCATGTCATCTCCCACATAGTTTTTCTTCCAACCTTTACAAACTATGTACTCTGATGTTTTAAAGGATAACCAAACATCATCAAATTTAATAAACCTTCTCATCCTTATTGTTACATCAAATAATTTCAACACTATAGGACAGTGGTCAGAAGGCACTCTAGCTAAGTGTCGTACCACTGCAATTTGGATACTTTGAAGAGCCATAGAATTCATCAAACACGTATCCAAACGTTCTAGAATTCTTCCACTTCCCACTTTATTATTGCACCAAGTTTATCTTGGACCAACCACTCAAATATCATGATAATCATTATCATTCATAAATTTGAGCATTTCTAAGGAACCTTGAGAAAAGATAAACTTCCTCCCTCCTTTTTTTTCCGCTTGGGACAAGATGCAATTGAAATCCCCACCAATAACTACTAGAATCTTCCTCTGTGATTGCTCATGAATGTAATCCCATAGCAATCTCCTCTTGTGAACCTCCTTGCTACCATATACAGTAACAATCATCAAACTTCCCTTGTTAAAGACATTAAGATCTCCTATCACACATTGATTTGAAGTCTTTAAAATTGAAAAGGAAGCTATATCAGTTCTCCAAAGAATGATAATTCCTCCAAATAATCCCTAAGATGGTAGAATAAAGAAATCCCAATTAGGACCCATGATCCTTTCAAAATCAATTCTATCAAAAGAGCTGATTTTAGTTTCTACTAAACCCACAAAGAATACATTTTAATCATTTATGAACTCCTTCATATATAGAGAGGCTTCATTCTTCTTTGGCCCTCTACAATTCCAAAAATCAATGGAATCCATTAAAGTTTTTTGGGGGAGTAGCCCCCAACTTTCCTCCTACTACCTCCTTCTCCAATTCTTCCACGGGATTTGTTCTTAATGGGCCCTAAAAATCTTAGCTCTTTTGAAAATTTGCACTTAGGCATTTCTTCATTCACACCATTATCCTTTTCCAAAACAAAGAACTCTCATGCATCCATATTTTTAACAGATTTTTCTTTTACTTCCAGTTTTCCATCTTCATCATTCACCATAGAAATTTGTAAAGTATCATCTTCAATTCCATCTTCACTAACTGAATGGAGAACATATTTTCCTTATCCTGAATAGCAGGAGCTTCCATAATCAATTTATTTTCTGCTAACAAATTAGTAGACTTCCTGACAGAGACCACTGTCTCATGATAGGGAATACTTGAGTTCGTAAGTAATCCCTTAGGATTTACTTGAGTTCGCAAGCAACCCTTCCCATCTATGCTGTTAGAGATAGAAAAAGAGTCAGCCACTTCCATATTATTATCCTGAGAGAGATCAAAGTTTTGTTCAGGCCTGAACTCCCCATCTTCTAAATGTTCAGCCTCATCACATAAGTTTCCTGGAATCTCGTGGATCAAGCTCTCTATGATGCCAGCTTCCATAACATTCTGAATTTTATTTTCAACTTCTACTGGAACCACAAATTTTATTACATATCTGAGTGTGTTTGGTTTGATCTCCTTATTCTTCTGTTTAGGATTCCTCCTCTTGTTGTTGACCATAATCCCTGGACCTTAGGATGGTTCTATCAAAGCCTCTTGTTTCCTTCCCACATCATTTTCTCTACCAATTCCATCAGCAACATCTACTCCTTTAGGATTATTTACTTTTTGACCACATTCCTTATTCACATGTCCAATCTTTCCACATACAAAGCAAAAGTTAGAAACCTTTTCATATTCGACATTTTGGAAGAACCTTCCCGCCATGCTATCCACCCAAACACCTATTGGAAGAGGTTGATCAAGCTTAATTCTTACACATACTCTTGCAAATTCCCTCCTTCCCCAATGGAACATATTACCATCCAACATAAGTGGTTTTCCAATTCTTGAAGCAATACAAGCTACATTCTTCTCATCCCAACATTTCAAAGGTAAAAGGGGAATTCTAATCCAAATTGGAGAAGAGAGCCCCTTAATAGATGGAGTAGTAAAATTCGAAGTCCACTTCTCCATACCTACTATATATTTATTTACAAACCAAGGGCCACCTGAATGAACTGCTTCAACCATTTCTTCCGATGAGAAAGAACATAAGAACCATCCTCTACCCAATGTAGTAAAGTGGAATTGTCCGAATTGAATCCATTGTTTCCTTATCTCCCAAGCCACCAAATGAGAAGGTAAATTTTTCCCAAATACCTTAATTACCAATGAATTGGACAACTTTTTTGAGTTCATCTTCTCCAGATCTTCATTTAACCTTATAGCCATTCCATCTTCAGAATAAACCACCTCCTCTTCTTTAAAATCCAGCTTAATATAAGGTTTGTTACTCCATGGATTCACATTACCCAAGCTGACTGAGCTTTTAGGCATTCCATCAGACAGCTTATCTCTATCCGGTTCATTCCTTCTTTCAGGTTAATAATGAATATTTTTGTCAAACAAATTTTAGGAATTCTCATTTATCACACTGCGACTAAGTCTAGGGATTGCATTTGAATTCCCGAATCGTCTAATGAAAATTTTTATTCCAGAAGTTGATGCAGTGTTATCAGAAAGAAAACCTGTAGATTTAAAACTATTAGGAGTAACCATATTCTTAACTTCAGCTATAGCCTTACCTTTACCTTCCACTTGCTTAATCTTCTTTGGTGATATTTCGAAAACATCTCTTATCACCAAAGGTCCTTGCCATTTAATTAGAGGATTTTGAATTCACTGTGTGGAATTCAAACACGAAAAGCCATCACCTGTAACATTTATCTTCGAATTAAACACAACTGATGGAGACCTTGACGAAGAAGGTTTCTGTTATCACCAAATGGGAAAGCTAAAATTGGTGATGAAGCTTATACTTCGTCTTTCAAAAAAAAAAAAAGGTAAGAACAAAAAAAGTAATCCGAGCAATACCCCTAGGTTCACTAGAGATTCTAATCAATTTATTATTGGTTAAAGCTCTTGTGTGGAATATTAGGGGTGTGGGTGGGACTCTATCTAAGGATAGAGTTAAGATCTCTATAGAATTCATGATATTCCACTTCTTATTTTGATTGAACCTTTGATTACTACTACTAAACTGGACTCTATTCGCATTAATTTGGGTTTTGATTTTGCTTTTGACAGTTATACAAATAAAATGTGGATTTCTGGAAAATATTTATTACTTTGGATGTTATTATGGATTCACCTCAAGAGATTCATACTAATATTTCTTTTAATCAAGTTTCTGCCTATTCTTCTTTTATTTATGTTGCGTGTACTAGAATAGGGAGAAAGGTTCTTTGGGAGCAACATGTTGATTTTTCTTTGACTGTTAATGTCCCTTAGTTTGTTGGTGGAGATTTTAACTTTATTGCTAATGCTACTGATAGAGTTGGTGGTGGACCTCCTAATTTTCATTCTATGAAAGATTTTAATGATATGATTATGAACAGTAATCTGCATGACATTGGTTTTTCTTGAAATCGTTTTACCTGGAACAAGGGTACTATGTGGCAAAGATTAGATCACATCCTCTTTAATAATTACTAGATTTCCTCTGGTCTAATTACTCAAATTAAGCATTTAACTGATACTTTATATGATCTTTCCTCTTTATTATTAAGCATTAATAGAGATACTAGTAATACTTTTCATCCTTTAGGTTTCAAAACATGTGGCTTCTTGATGATAATTTCTGACAAACTATGCAAAGTAATTGGGATGCTCATCTTCATCCTTCTCATCATGTTTATGGTAGGAACAGGATTTGGTTTAAGCTTAAAAGGCTTAAGCAAAAACTTCAATGGTGTAATAACTGTATCTTAAGAAAATATTTTCTTGTATATTACATGCTAAACAAGATGTGGATAATACTAATAGGGCTTATATGTAAAATGCTTCATTTGTTAATTTGTCCATTCTGAATGAAGCTATAAAGTACAACTTTGTACAAGTTGCATGAAAAAATAGGAGGCTTTTTGGAGCCAAAAGGCCTCCTCCAAATTCATTATGGAATGTGACTGTAATACTACTTATTTTCATAACTTGCTAATCATAATAAAGTTAGTAGGCAAATTCTTAAGATTACTTCCCCTGATGGTAATGTCATTGATAATCCTAATTTGATTTCTTCCATGGGTATTGATTATTTTACTAAAGCTTTCAATTCAAATTTTATTCCTGCTTTTAACACTGATTTCTCTTTTATTCCTTCTTTTATCACTGAGGAAGATAATTTAATGTTGACTAAATCTTCTTTTGAAAAGTAAAATTGGTGTAGTCTGAAAGACATGAACTCTAATTTTGTGGCTGGCCCTGATGGCTTCACCAACAAATTTGTTTAGAAGTCTTAGGATATTATTAAGTGGGATCTTGTTAATGCTGTGGAGGACTTTTTTAGGGGTAATCCTATTCCTATAATTTTTACTACTACCTCTATAGCATTAATTCCTAAATATGAATATAACTAATTTTTGGAATGATTTTCATCCCTTTAGTTTATGCAAATTTTTAAAAAAACTTATTGCAAAAATTTTTATGGGAAGGCTCGCTTTAATTCATCCTAATGTTATTTCTTTGGAACAAACCAGCTTTGTAATAGTAGATTTATATTGGATAATGTTTTAATTGCTCAAGAGTTAGTGCACAATTTGAATGCTAACAATGCTGGTGGTAATATCATTTTCAAAGTTGAAATCACTAAATCCTATCATAATCTTAATTGGAAATTTCTTTATACCATTTAAAGATTATTTGGCTTCAATTTGCAATTTATTAATCTTATTAAAACTACTATTGAGTCCTATTATTTCTCTATTATTATTAATAGTAAGTCTCAAGGCTTTTTCAAATCATCTCATGGTTTAAGACAAGGAGATCCACTATCTCCTACCCTCTTCATTGTTGGTGTGGAATTCTTATTGTGTGATATTAACAATCTTTTTAGACTTCACCCTAGATTGAAATATAAAATGGGTGGTGGTTCTCCCATCACTCATTTAAGCTTTGCGGATGATTTCATTATTTTCTCTAATGGTTCTATTAAAATGTTGTTTATTCTCTTCAAATTTCATAGTTCTTTTCAGCATGCTAGTGGTTTAATATTTAACTCCTCCAAGAGTTGTTTTATTCCTGCTAAATTTATTTCTCCTAATCATATTAATAGTATTGAAATAATATTTTGTTTGATTAAGAAGCTCCTGCCGTTAAGGTATTTGGGTACACCTCTCTACCAAGGTAAGAAATGTTCTCATTTATTTGATGATATTTTCTCTACTATTCATAAGAAACTTTCTTCTTGGGTTTTAAATTTTCACTCTTATGGAGGTAGGCTTTTTCTTATTAAACATGTTATGTGTTCTATTCCTATATATTTATTTCATACTTTGTGTCCCACCATAAATGTTTGTAGTAGAATGGATATTTTATTCATTAAATTCTCTGGGGTTCTAAGGCTGGTAATCGCTCTATTATTTGGGGCACTTGGAGAAATTGCTCAAGGGCTATGGATGAGGGGAAATTAGGCTTCAAAACATTTATTGATATGACCATGATATTTAATCATAAATTGTCGTATTCTTTTAGAGCTAAAAAGAGTCTTTGGGAAAAGTTTATGGTCTCTAAGTATTGCGGTGCGAAGCATCCCTTGTTTTTCGATTCTAGATATGGTGATTCCTTCAATTGGAAAAGATTATGTAACATTAAATGGGAAGCAGAAGATTTTATTCAATGAGGTTTGGGGGTGGGAAACAATTTTTTTTTTTGGCAAGATAAATGGTTGGGTAATTAATCTATTGATATTCTTTTATTTAACCACTCTACCTCTTTGTGTAAAGTTAAAGATTTTATTTGTAATGAGGGTCAGAATATTGATCTCCTTGCCAATTTTGTTCCTTATTGTATTATTAAATTAATTCTCAATATTTTAATCTATTTGGAGGATAAGGATTGAAATTATTTAATCGGTCTAGTGATGGTAAGTTAGGTACTAAACAAATTTGGAATTCTATTAGACATAGTCTTCCCAAAAATTCTCTTTATTTATCTTTTTGGCATGGTAGTATACCTCCTTACTCATTTCTTCTATGGAGAATCATGTATAATTATTAACCTGTGTATTCTATTCTTTTAAATAAGTTTTCTATATTACCTCCAAATGTAAATGTTGCTATCACATTGAGAATATGAATCATGTGTTTATTCATGGTTCTATTTCCATGAAAGTTTGGGTTCATTTTGACAATATGTTTAATGTGCTCTCTACTACTTGGTTTAGTACTATTGGTGATCTCCTTAAAGATTGGTTTATTCCTATAAAAGGTCATATTAGGAATATTATTCATGTCCTTATTTTCTAGTTTTTATAAAGTAGAAGGAATGATTCCAAACACGACAATATTAAAATGGATTCTTTAACTATCATTTCTAAAGTGAAGAATAAAATTTATTAGTTTTTTGTGGCAAAGCATTTAAAAGTTGATTCTTTTAATGGTTTTCTTCATGTGGCTTTTAAGTTTGTTCTTATTTTTAATTCCAATACTACTGTTCATAATGATAAAATTATTTACTGGAAAAAGCCTTCGGAGGGCTATTTTAAACTTAACACTGATCGTGCAAAAAACCAACTTCAATGTGAGTTGTGGTGGTATTATGAAAGATTCTAATGGTTTTGTTATTGTTGCTTTTACGGGTCCTTCTAAGGCTATTAGTACCATTCAAGAAGAAATTAAGAGTCTCCTATTTGGGATTCAACTTTACATTTCTCTTGGCATCACTAAAATCTGGATAGAAGTTAATGCTATGCTCTTGATTCAATATGTCGATGGCAATAGTTCCTCTAATCCAAATAATTACTATTTGCATAGAGATATTAAGTACTGGGTTTCTTTTATTACTTATAATATCTCTCATATCTTGAGAGAGGGGAATGATGTTGCGAACTCCTTGGCTAAATTGGCGGTTCTAAATCTAGTTGGGTGGAGAGAAAGTCTAGAGAGAGAAAGTCTGGTTTTTCAAAATTCTGTTTCAGCGGTTCTTGCTTTTTCGCGGCTGGGTAGTCCGGCGATCTGCCGGCGCTCCGGCAGGACGGGAAGGTGTTGATGGAGCAAAGGAGAATTCTCCCAACGGATGCTTGGAAGAATTATAGGAAGAATTTGGCTTTACCGATTCTTGATTCATCGGAAGTCTTTAATGGTGTCTCTAAGGTTCTCGAAGGATTTAATCAGAATTTTAAAGGTTTGAAAGAAAAACAGTTGATTATCAACGAAGGCGGATTGTTGGACAAGAAGGTGATTCCTGTTCAGGTACCTGGTAAAGGTAAGGATGTAGTTGAGGAGCTTTTACGGCAGAAGAAGGAGATTCCTTTCTTTCAAGTCGGTTATGACATTGCAGAGGAGAATCGAGGTGTTGGGGCCTCTTCATCAGCGGGAAGGAAACTTAATTCTTATAAAGATTTCTTCTCAAAATATTTGCCTTCTTCACCAATTAATCGTGAAATTCTCTCTGAATTTTCGGTTATTGGTAACACTGAGGATACGATTAATGTGGATGTGGATTTGTCTCTAAAGAAGGAGACATGTCTTACTGGGGCTATGCCTGAAGTTTTTTTAGCCAATCCTAATTCAGATGTGAATAAGGTTGAGAATGTGAAGGTTAATTCGGCTTGGAACAAACGACCGAATGTGAGGGTTGATAATCTGGACCTCGGCTCTTTCTTGTCTGAAGTTGGTAGAGTGGCTGTTCTGCATGCTGAAAAGGAATTGGAGAATATTAAAAAATTAGATAAAGCTATTGTAGTGAAGATCTTTGGGGACAATATTCTATTTCATGTGATAAGCTCAGATTTAACAAGGCAGTGGGATAAATTTGGGAAATTCCACATCAAAGGTTTAGGACTTGGCTAGTTTTTATGCTCTTTTGAAGATCCGAAGGCTTTAGAAAGTATTCTCTCAGGAGGCCCTTGGTGGATTAGAGGGCAGGTTGTTGGCTTGGACAAGTGGTCGGCTAATTTCAATTCTACGTCTCTCAAAAGCATTACTTCTCCTGTATGGATTAGACTGCCTAATTTACCTCTTCAGTGTTGGGATGAGATAAATATTTGTAGGATTACTTCACTAGTTGGCTAGCCGTATCTTCTAGATGGGAATATGTTCCAGTGGAGTAGGAGGGAATTTGCACGTGTTTGTGTTCATATTTCTCTTGATTTGAAGTTGTCACAAGGTGTTTTGGTGAAGGGCTTAGCTGGAGAGTTTTATCAAAAAGTTGAATATGAAGGGCTATCTAAGATCTGTTCGGAGTGTGGGAAAATTGGGCATGTTTCTAAAACATGTGCTGATTTGGATAATAAGGTGGTTGTGGATTCCAACATGGCTGCTCATACAGGCGTGGATGGTGGAATGGTCTCTTAATTGGTTGTAGGGAAATATGTCATTATAGGTGGAATGTCTAAAGGTAACTCTTGGACTCAAGTGAACCAAGCGAAGAATAAGTTCAATAGGTTTGTAATGAACAGGAGATTTTTTAATAAGAATTTTTATGTTCCCATTAAGAAGGTCTTTATTCCTAAATCTGGAATTCCAAATTTGGAATTGTTGGGGAAGGTGGTAGAGGAACAAGCTAAAGATAATAAGGAGATCATTATTTCTGGAATGGGTGCGGTTGGAACTTGTATGGAAGAATGTCCTGCTGTGGAAGTTCAGATGGTAGAGGAAACATAAGCGGGAATTATTTCTGTTGACAGTTATGCTGTGGAAATTCTTAACAAGTTTGATGTTTTATCTGGATTAGAAGAATCAAATGAGGTTATGAAATAACTAAATGACAAGAGGGGGGTGAATTGTGAAAATCTTTTTCTTAATAAAAATAACCCTAAACAAGAGTTCTATTTTTTTTGTTATTTTTGAAATTCTACAACAAAATTTTAAGCAATTTTTCTTCCACAAATTTCACCATGCAATAGATATGAAAATTAAATGCAAGTAAAAAGTAAACGACGATAAGGAAAAAACACACCAAGAATTTTTATAGTGGTTCGGTCAAAATATGACCTACGTCCACTCCCCGGAGTCCTCCGCTCTGGGATTTTCACTATCAAAATAGTTCTCCTTTTGCCCCCCTCGGCAAGGCTGAGAAGCCTTTACAAACCTCCCTTTCACCAACCCGGCGTGGCGGAGTGCCAAACTCTATTTTCACCCCCCTGGCGACGGAAGAGAACCTTCTCGTTTTTCTCCCTCCTGGAGAAGGCAGAGAACCTCGAGGTAACGGATGTAGATGAGCGTTTCCCTTGGAGATCCTCTCTCAAATCCTTCTAGGGCCACAGGAGGAGCAAGATGTAGCAAGCTTGGAGCAACCGTGTGATCTCCCTCACACCTCTTCTCCCTCACAACGCTCACCTCCTCCTTCCTCTCTCAACCCTCAAGAATTTCTCTAGAGCTCTCTCCCTTGGAATCCCTCTCTAACCACGTTCACCCCCTCTGTAAATCTTACTGAAAAAGGACATGATTGACATCTAAAACGGGCTCCAAAAACCTCTGATTTCAAAAGTAGCCGTTACTGTTTGTACAGTATGATTCAACATTGTACAGTACGATATGTATAAGCAGACGTCGTCTTGGTACAAAAATGTACGAGCAGTTCAAAAACCATTTGTACTGTACGATATAATATCGTACGGTACGATCCACAAAACACTATTCATACAGGACGATGGTCTGGATGATCAGATGTCGTCTCTGTTCATCGTATGGTACGATTACTATCGTACCGTACGATGTGACAAAAAACAAAGAGATCGTCCAGGATGATATCCGGGACGATCAAACTTCATCTCTGTTCATCGTATGGTACGATCCAATTCGTACAGTACGATGTTTAAAATTTAATTAGTCCGGGATTTCATGTACTAATTACGATTTAATTTAAGTAAGTATTAAAAATAGATCGTATAGTAGAACGGTGCAAAATCACTTACTCAAATTAAACTATGGCTAGGGTTTTGGATCTGAACATATCGTACTGTACGAATACATTCGTACAGTACGATCTATTCACAGAATCGTTTACATAGCTTGGATCGTACGGTACGAATTAAAATCATACAGTTCGATCTCCAGAGAAGAATTTCTATGACATTTTATATTTAAAAACAAACTCTCCCCCTGTGTGTGTGCATGGTTTCTCTTACTCTTATGCATTTTTTGGCCAGACTCAATAAAGTAAAAATAAAATAAATCGAAAAATACAATGTTTGACTCATACTCCTAATCTACCCGGTCTTGAGTCTTCCTTTCTTCCTGACTCACTTGTGATCTTCCTAAAATGTTAGTACTCAAGGACAATAGCAAATAAAATAATATTCAATGAAAAGTTGTTCCAAAACACTCATTATTTGGCATCATCAAAATCTCAAACTCGGGGTCATGGGTTGCAACAATCTCCCCCTTTTTGATGATGTCAAATAATTTGTTGCAAGTGAGTACGAAAAGCATTTCTTTTGTTTTTTTTTTATTTATATTTTTTTATTTTTTTTTAAATAAACACAAGAAAAAAAATAGGATACCAAAAGCAAGTGCAAAACAAAAGGAATGCATTTAGATAACAGGCATAACAACACGTACAACAAACTTCTCCCCCTTTTGACAGCATAAAAAGGAGGAGCAACTAGAAGCAAAAAGCAAAAGAAGAAAAAACTACAATGCAAATACAAATAATCTAAGCAGACGGGTCCTGATCTGGTGGTGGTGGAGGTAGATTTGGTTGAAAATATTCAAATAGAGCATCGAAGTGGTGATCAATTGCAGTAAAATGTTCCCCAAACCATTGCTTATCAGTCTCGTGTTGCTGATGTTGTTCTTGAATATGCATGTCGAGACGAGTCTGCAGCTGGTCGAAGCGGGCGACTAAATCATCACTAGGGTGTGCTGGTGCTGGTGCAGGTGCTCGAGGTGCGGCATGGCGTCGTGGTCGAGCTGGAGCTGCGGCTGGGGCATCTTCTCCTTCTTCTTCATCAAAGACTGGATCTTAAGGCTCATGTCCCCGATGAAAGAGAATACGGAAGGAAGCATATGTATAAAAAATAGGAAGCATGTCGGGTTCACCAGGGTAGGATAATTGATATTTATTGTGGAGGATATATCCTATTAGGTGACCAAGAGCCAGATTCTATTTCCGTCGAGTGGTCGGTAGACGAACAAAAGTCATGTGACGAATATAGTTGCTAATTAAACCGACCTCATCAAACTTAATGTTGGACATAATAAGATAGGTAGCGACGGACAAGGTAGGGGTCAGATTGATACGGTCGCCACCTTTGGGTATGATTGAGGTTCGAAGAACATGTTGAATAATACGGGCATTTTGAGTTAAGGATTGAACAAGAGGTTGGTGTTGATGAAAAGCAGTATTCCTAAGGACTCTATTTACATCGCTCCAATCAAATTCATCAGTAAGAAACGAGCGAACCATAGGTCCTTCAGTGGACAGCCCAATATATTGGGCGATATCGGCTCTAGTGATCTCAATGGTGCGGCCACAAACAAAAGAGTGAAAAGTGGTGTTGTCGACGGTGTAGGTGAGGTTGGAGAGAAATTCAAAAAGAAGTTCAGAATTATATGGAAATGCCAGGGTGAGTAGGAATTTGAAGGTGGTGGAAGCAAAGAGGCCCATTACCTCGAAATTGAGAGCAACCTGATTAAGTATTTTTGAAGGGGAAATTTTGCAGGCTTTATATCGGTGGTAGGCTTCCTCATTTTCAGTATTCAGGAAACGATCAGGTTGGCGACTCGACGAGGAAGAGCTTCCAGCAGTCATCCGACCTCGCTTAGATATTGCAATAGGGCACGAAAATGAGTAAAGGAGTGAGTGAGGAGAGGTTTGAGTGAAAAGAACAGCCTAGGCAAGGGTACTTATAGGAATTTTTGGAAATCGTACAGTACGATCTGGAATCGTACAGTACGATAGACAATCAATATTCTGACCGCTCATTTCGGGAAAAGGCAGTCAAATCATATAGTACGATAGGTATCGTATAGTTCGATCAGGCGAATTTTGATCATACCGAGGCCTCAGTACGACTTTTGACCAAAAGTTTCATACTATACGAACAGGTGTATCATATAGTACGATACATAATAAATATCGTACAAAACAGCTTTAACTCATATTTATCCTTTGTGCTGGTGTGGATCGTACCATATGAAAGGGATGTATCGTACAGTACGATACGCAATAATGTCGTACCAACCGGATTTAATTCACCCCAATCCGTTGCTGACGTGGATCGTATCGTACGAAGAAGAGGTATCGTACAATACGGTAGGCAATAATGCGGGATGAATATCGTACAGTACGATGTAGGTCGTACAGTACGATTAACAGATCCAAAATCTACTTGTTGGTGGATGGTATATAGATTGAGATGTATCGTATAGTACGATGTAGGTCGTACAGTACGATGAACAGTCAACGCAGAGGTTTGGTGAGGTGAGTGTGTGATGATCAGGAGCACCCCTAAAAAAAATTGTGTTTTGTTTTTTTTTTTTTCCTTTTTTTTTATTATGCTGTTATATCTATGACACCTAATCGAGTCCTCAAGGTGCTAAAGGTGTCGAAAGCTAAAGGTTTTGTGAATATGTCTGCCAATTAATCTCCTGTAGCGATGTGATGTAATTTTATATCTCCCTTAGCTTCATGATCTCTAATGAAATGATGTCTAATGTCTATGTGTTTCGTTCGAGAGTGTTGAATTGGATTCTTAGAGATACAAATTGCACTTGTGTTGTCACACATGATCGAGATGGTTCCAACAGGTAGTCTAAGATCAAGAATTTGTTGTTTTAACCATAGTACTTGTGCAACACAACTTCCTACTGCAATATATTCTGTCTCGGCTGTGGAAAGTGCTACTGAGTTTTGCTTCCTACTGGACCAAGAAACTAATGATTGTCCGATGAATTGGCAGGTACCAGAGGTGCTTTTTTTATCTATCCTATATCCTGCAAAGTCAGAGTCTGAGTACCCTAGGATTTCAAAGGAAGTGCTGTGTCTGGGATACCAAATTCCTAAGTTTGGGGTGCCTAGTAGATATCTAAGAATTCTTTTGACAGCAGTTAAGTGAGACTCTTTAGGATCGGCTTGGAAACGGGCATATAGGTATACACTAAACATTTTGTCCGGTCTACTGGCAGTCAGGTAAAGAAGGGATCCAATCATTCCTCTATATTTTTTCTGATCTACTGATTTTCCACTAGGATCTTTATCTAATTGGATTGTCGAACTCATTGGGGTGTTCATGGGTTTTGCACTATCTATTTCATACTTCTTTAAAATATCCTAATATACTTTGATTGGCTAAGAAAAGTTCCATTATCCATCTGTTTTACACTAAAGCCAAGAAAGTAATTAAGTTCTCCCATTATGCTCATTTCAAACTCATTACTCATTATTTTTGAAAATTCATCGCATAACATTTTATCTGAAGATCCAAATAAAATGTCATCCACATATATCTGAACAATGAGAAGTTCTTCTTTGACCTTTTGTAAAAAGAGTGTAGTATCTACACTACCCTTTTCAAATCCTCTATCCAAAAGAAATGAGCTAAGTCTTTCGTACCATGCTCTAGGTGCTTGCTTTAATCCATATAGTGCCTTTTTTAATTTGAATACATGGTTTGGAAATTATGAGTTTTCAAATCCGGGGGGTTGCTCAACGTAGACATCTTCCTTAATTACCCCGTTCAAAAATGCACTCTTTACATCCATTTGATATAACTTAAAGTTCTTGAAGCAAGCAAAAGCTAAGAGCACTCTTATGGCTTCTAGTCTAGCAACCGGGGCAAAGGTTTCTTCAAAGTCTATCCCCTCAATCTGGTTGTACCCCTTAGCTACTAGTCTTGCTTTATTCCTTATTATTGTTCCTGAATCATTCACCTTATTCTTGAAGACCCATTTTGTTCCAACAACACTTTGCTCTTTAGGTCTCTTAACTAACTCCCAAACATCATTCCTGGTGAATTGGTTCAGCTCTTCTTGCATTGCTAGAATCCAAAATTCATCTCCTAAGGCTTGATCTATACTTGTAGGTTCTATCATAGAGATGAAAGCTGAATGACTAACCTCTTTCATAAGTCCATGCCTAGTTCTTACACCTTCTGAAGGGTCTCCTAAAATTAACTCTTTAGGATGACTAGAAGAATATCTCCATTCTCTAGGCAAATCTTCCTGAGGTTCGACCCTTTCTTCTAAGGTCATAGTCTCTACTCCTTGAATTGCCTCTATTTCATCATCTTCAATTTTAGTTTCTGAGGGCATATCAGATTCATCAAATACCACATGGGTGGATTCTTCTACTACCAGGGTTCTCTTGTTGAAAATTCTATAGGCCTTACCTACAGAAGAATAGCCTAAGAAGACACCCTCATCAGATTTGGGATCGAACTTTCCTAAGGGATGTTTACCATTATTTAAGATGAAGCACTTACACCCAAAGACATGTAAATGTGAAAGGTTTGGTGTCCTACCCTTAAGGAGTTCATATGGAGTTTTATTCAGCTTCGATCTAATGTTTACTCTGTTCAAAACATAACAGGCTGTGTTGACTGCTTCTGCCCAAAAGTATCTAGGAAGGGTATACTCCGCTAACATTGCCCTAGCAGCTTCTACCAAGGTTCTATTTTTCCTTTCTGCTATGCCATTCTGTTGGGGTGTTCTTGGAGCTGAGAAATTGTGCTCTATTCCTATCTCTTGGCAGAATGACTCAAATCTTTCATTTTGGAACTCTCCACCATGATCGCTATGGATTGTTGATATCTCACAACCTAATTTTCGTTGTATCCATGTGGAGAAAATTTTAAATTCCTCAAAAGACTCATTCTTGTGTGCTAAGAATCTTACCCAAGTAAATCTAGTGAAGTCATCTACAATCACAAATCCATAATTCTTTCCACCTAGACTGGCTGTACTAACGGGTCCAAATAAGTCCATGTGTAGAATTTCTAGTGGCCTAGAGGTGATCACGTCTCTAATTGAGTGAAAGGATGATTTGACTTGTTTTCCTTGTTGGCAAGCATCACATAAGTGATCCTTGGTGAATTCTAATTTAGGTACACCTCTAACTAGGTTTTTCTGAGTGATGTTTCTAAGAGTTTTCATACTAGCATGGCATAGTCTCCTATGCCATAGCCACGAGTCATCAACTATTGTTTTCAAGCACAATGATTTTGAGTTATCTACGCAATCAAGGTCTAACATGTAAACATTGTTCATTCGTTTTCCTTCTAAAATTATTTCACCAAATAAACTAATCAGGCATTTATCAGTAAAAAATTTAACATCAAAACCTTTGTCACACAGTTGACTAATGCTAAGTAAATTATGTTTCAAACCATCAACTAGTAAAACATTTTCAATTAAAAAATTCTTAGCATTACCAACTGTACCTGAGCCTATCACCTTCCTGGTAGTGTTGTCTCCCAACGTTACTTTGCCTCCAGTTTTGGTCTCCAATAGGATGAACTTCTTCATGTCTCCAGTCATGTGTCGCGAGCAGCCACTATCCAGGTACCACATGCTCTCACTAGGTCTTTTGTGAGAGCATCCCTACAATTTCATTCAAAGATTAGATTTAGGAACCTAAGTGAGTTTGGGTTCCTCCTTATGCTTGCATGAATGAGATGTATGCATGTTATGCTGTGATGGATGCAATTTAGGTCTCCACACTAAGTGTGTCCTACGGTGAATTGTGCATGTGCGGGCTATGTGACCTAACATGCCACAAGAGAAGCACCTAACACCAGGAAATGGGTTTACTAATCTATGAGTGTGGTGGTGCCTCTTCCTAAGATTTTGTGATGCATGCTGTGTTGGGGGTTTTCTAGGATGGCCTACTGTGAGTGATGCAATTTCATTTTCTAGTTCTTTTATCTTTTCACTATAAGTTTTATTTCGAGCTGTCAATCCATCAACTTTTATCAATAGCAAGTGCTCACAATGCTCTACTTCTAATATAAGTGCAGTTAGTTTTTCATACTCTACATCTAGTTCAATATGTGATGTTTTCAAGGATTCATGCGCTTCAATTAGATCAATATGCTTCTTATTTAATGCATCATACTCATCAAGAAGTAACATGTGATCTTTATCTAAATCAGAATTTTCTTTAACTAAGTTAGCATGCTCAATTTGTAAGGAACTAAATTCAATATTAAGTTTAGCATGCATTTTCTTCAGTTTTCTATAAGAGTCATGAATATTCTCAGAAATAAGCAATAATTCATCATAAGAAAGTTGACATACCTCATCCTGATCCAATTGATCAAGGTTATCATTAGCCATAAGACACAAATTTGTTACCTCCTCCTCTGCTTCTTCTTCTGATGATTCTGAGGCAGAGTCGGCCCAAAAAGCTTTCTGTGTCTTGGTCTTTCCTCTCTTGTATTTACCTTTGTCATCTCCTTTCTCCTTTGTTGGTTGGCTCTTAAGATTAGGACAATCTGCTCGAAGATGACCTGGCTTCCTGCACTCAAAGCAAATTGTATCAGATGAAACTTTATTGGTCCTTGAGCTTTTACCTTTATTCCAGCTGTTCTGATGACGCTTCTGTTTTCTCTTCAGAAAATTTTTGAACTGTCGGGTCATCAATGCTATTTCATCGTCTTCCTCCCCTGCAGAGCTTTCACTTTCTGAGTTGCTAGCTTTTAATGCCACCGTCCGCTCCTTTTTCTTTTCACCTGCATCACTTTGCCTTTGGCTCACTCCTTGCTCGTATGCAATGAGTGACCCGAGGAGGTTATCAATAGAATAAACATTAAGATCTTTGGACTCAGTGATAGCAGTTATCTTAGCATCATAGGAACTAGGCAGACATCTAAGAATTTTATTTACTTTCTCAGAATTTGAAATTTCTCTACCTAAAGCATGCAAGGATGTCACAATTTGGGTGAACCTAGTGTACATGTCAGAAATTGTTTCGCTAGGTTTCATACGGAATAATTCATAATCATGCAGTAAAATGTTAAGCCTAGACTGTTTTACTTCGTTTGTTCCTTCGTATGTAATGCACAGTCTATCCCAAATCTCCTTACCAGAAGCACAAGTAGATACTCTCATATAATCCTCAGATTTCAATGCACAAAAGAAACAGTTTAAGCACTTAGCATTCAGTTGGGCTAATTCCCTATCCTCATTGCTCCATTCATTAAACGGTACAGGAGTTTTCAAACCATTAACAGTTTTAAACGGTGCAACATACCCATCATTAACTAACATCCACATGCGGTAATCTATAGATTGCAAAAATGTAGACATTCTAATTTTCCAAAAATCAAACGGTATGTTATCAAAAAGTGGTGGACGAGTTATTGAATAACCCTCCGCAGTGTTACGATTACCAAAATTCGACATGATCGTTTTTTCAAGGTTTTCTAAAACACTATTTTTGAAAAACAAGCTCTGATACCAATTGAAATTACTAAACGACAAGAGGGGGGGTGAATTGTAAAAAGTTTTCTCTTAATAAAAAATTAACCCTAAACAAGAGTTCTAATTTTTTGTTGTTTTTTGAAATATTAAAATAAAGATCAATGCAATTTTGCTTTATCAAAAAAAAACACGTGCTATAGATATGAAAAATTAAAGTGCAAGCAAAAAGTAAACAATGATAAAGAACAAACACACCAAGATTTTTATAGTGGTTCGGTCAAAATATGACCTACGTCCACTCCCCGGAGTCCTCCACTCCGGGATTTTCACTATAAAAATAGTTCTCCTTTTGCCCCCCTTGGCAAGGCGGAGAAGCCTGTACAAACCTCCCTTTCACCAACCCGGCGTGGCGGAAGACCAAACTCTGTTTTCGCCCTCCTGGCGACGGCAGAGAACCTTCTCGTTTTTCTCCCTCCTGGAGAAGGCAGAGAACCTCGAGGTAACGGATGCAGACGAGCCTTTCCCTTGGAGATCCTCCCTCAAATCCTTCTCGGGCCACAGGAGGAGCAAGATGCAGCGAGCTTGGAGCAACCGTGTGATCTCCCTCACACCTCTTCTCCCTCACAACGCTCACCTCCTCCTTCCTCTCAACCCTCAAGAATTTCTCTTGAGTTTTCTCCCTTGGAATCCCTCTCTAATCACGTTCACCCTCTCTAACAATCTTACCCAAAAAGAACTTGATTGGCATATTAAAAAAGGCTCCAAAAACCTCTGAATTCAAAATTAGCCGTTACTGTTCGTACAGTACGATTCATCATCGTACAGTACGATCTTCATAAACAGCCGTCGTCCTGGTACGAAGGTGTACGAACAGTACAAAAACAATTCGTACTGTACGATACAATATCGTACGGTACGATTCAACCACATACTATTCGTACAGGACGATGGTCTGGACGATCGGATGTCGTCTCTGTTCATCGTATGGTACGATTGACATCGTACAGTACGATGTGACAAAAACCAAGAGATCGTACCGGACGATATCCGGGACGATCATACTTCGTCTCTGTTCATCGTATGGTACGATCAAGTTCGTACAGTACGATGTTCAAATTTCAATTAGGCCTTGATTACGTGCACTAATCACGGGTTAATTTAAGTAAGTATTTAAAACCAATCGTACAGTACGAACATATTCGTACAGTACGATGTGCAAATCTCAATTAGGCCTTGATTACGTGCACTAATCACGTGTTAATTTAAGTAAGTATTTAATACAGATCGTACAGTACGAACAAGTTCGTACAGTACGAACGGCGCAAAAATCACTTCCTCAAATTAAGTCACGGCTAGGGTTTTTGGATCTGAACATATCGTACAGTACGAAGTACTTCGTACAGTACGATCTATTCACAGATTTGCCCACATAGCCTGGATCGTACGGTACGAAATAACATCGTACAGTACGATCTCCAGAGAAGAATTTTACTTATATTTTCAGTTAAAAAAAAATTCTCCCCCTGTGTGTGTGCATGGTTGCTCTTACTCTTTCGCATTTTGTGGCCAGACTCAATAAAGTAAAAAATACAATAAATGGAAAAATACAATTTTTGACTCGTACTCCTAATCTACCCGGTCTTGAGTCTTCCTTTCTTCCTGAGTCACTTGTGATCTTCCTGAAATGTTAGTGCTCAAGGAAAATAACAAATAAAATAATAAGCAATGAAAAGCAGTTCCAAGTCACTCATTATTTGGCATCATCAAAATCTCAAACTCGGGGTCATGGGTTGCAACAATCTCCCCCTTTTTGATGATGTCAAATAATTTGTTGTAAGTAAGAAAGATAAATATTTCTTTTGTTTTTTTTTTTTTTTTTTTTTGTAATAATTTTTTTTAAAAAAAAAAAAGATTCGATTCGTCTGCCGCATTAGAGGGGTGAAAAGTGAAAGGTTCTCTACCTACACTTGGATGTGTGAAAAGGAAAAAGGTTCTCTGCCTATTACTTGAGGTTGAAATAATGACGGTTCTCTGCCGATACTTGGAGAGTGTGAAAGGACGACGATTCTCTTGCTAACACTTGGAGAGGTGAAGGGAATGGACGATTTTCTGCCGCAAATAGGGATTGGCTGGAAGAGAGGTTTTTGTAAAGCCTTCTCTTGCCTTATATGGGGGCAAAAGGAAATCCACTTTGATAATTAGTGGCAATACCTAACAAGAGGGCGCCTTCAGGAACGAATGTAGGTCCATGTTTGACCAAACCACTATAAATCTTTGTGTCTTTTTTAATTCCACTTTATTTACTGCAAGTTATTTATCGTGTTGAAAAATATTTGGAAACTTTATTAACTTTACTTTAAAAATTAACACACTTTCAAATTTAAATCCAAGAGAAATATTTTAAATTACTAAATTCACCCACCCCCCTCTTTGGTTAGCCTTGGGACTATATCTTTAGGTTAACAACCTAATCAATTTTCAACATTATGCTGGGGGTTGGCGTTATGATTACTCGTATGATACCTATATGAGCCAGAATCGGGGTCTGGAATGGACTTTGCGGTTCTTCTGCAAGCTTTTTAAGTTATTATTAATTTCTTGACGTGCTGATTTGTTCTTTCTGATTTAGGTTACCTTTATTGCTCTCTTCATTAGAAGTACTTGAACGACAAGAGGGGGGGTGAATTGTAAAAGTTTTTCTTAATAAAATTAACCCTAAACAAGAGTTCTAATTTTTTGTTTTTTTGAAAATTTTAAAAAAAATTTATGCAATTTTCTTTCACAAAACACATGCAATAGATATGAAAATTAAAATGCAAGCAAAAAGTAAACCGATAAGAAAGAACACACCAAGAATTTTTATAGTGGTTCGGTCAAAATATGACCTACGTCCACTCCCCGAGTCCTCCACTCGGGATTTTCACTATAAAATAGTTCTCCTTTTGCCCCCCTCGGCAAGGGGAGAAGCCTGTACAAACCTCCCTTTCACCAACCCGGCGTGGCGGAGTACCAAATCTGCTTTCGCCCTCCTGGCGACGGCAGAGAACCTTCTCTTTTTCTCCCTCCTGGAGAAGGCAGAGAACCTCGAGGTAACGGATGTAGACGAGCCTTTCCCTTGGAGATCCTCCCTCAAATCCTTCTGGGCCACAGGAGGAGCAAGATGCAGCAGCTTGGAGCAACGTGTGATCTCCCTCACACCTCTTCTCCCTCACAACGCTCACCTCCTCCTTCTCTCTCAACCTCAAGAATTCTCTAGAGCTCTCCTCCTTGGAATCCCTCCTCTAACCACTTACCCCCTCTGTAAAAACTCTCCAAAAAGAACTTGATTGATATCT
>NW_021318773.1:421515-460035 GCF_001605985.2 Dendrobium catenatum
TTAAAACACAAGAAGGGAAGAAGAAAAAAAAAGAAACTACAAGCAGGTAGGAACAACACAAAAGAAACTGTATTTAGATAAAAAGCATTACAACAAACTTCTCCCCCTTTTGACAGCACAAAAAGGAGGAGCACTAAAAGCTCAAAAGCAGAAAAAAAGAAAACTACAATGCATACATAGACAATCTAGTCAGACGGGTCCTGATCAGGTGGGTGGAGGTGGATTTGGCTGAAAGTATTGAAATAAAGTGTCGAAGCGTGATCAATTTATCTCCCAAAAAAGGCTCCAAAAACCTCTGAATTCAAAATTAGCCGTTACTGTTCGTACAGTACGATCTGGTATCGTACAGTACGATCTTCATAAACAGACGTCGTCCTGGTACGAAGATGTATGAACAGTTCAAAATTCATTCGTACTGTACGATACAATATCGTACGGTACGATTCAACCACATACTATTCGTACAGGACGATGGTCTGGACGATCAGATGTCGTCTCTGTTCATCGTATGGTACGATTACTATCGTACCGTACGATGTGATCAAAAACAAAGAGATCGTCCAGGATGATATTCGGGATGATCAAACTTCATCTCTATTCATCGTATGGTACGATACAATTCGTACAGTACAATGTTCAAAATTTAATTAGGCCTGGATTTCATGCACTAATTACGGGTTAATTTAAGTAAGTATTAAAAATAGATCATACAGTACGAACATGTTCGTACAGTACGAACGGCGCAAAATCAATTACTCAAATTAAACTACGACTAGGGTTTTGGATCTGAACATATCGTACATTACGAATACATTCGTACAGTACGATCTATTCACAGAATCTTCTACATAGCTTGGATCATATGTTACGAATTAAAATCATACAGTACGATCTCCAGAGAAGAATTTCTATGACATTTTGTATTTAAAAACAAACTCTTCCCCTGTGTGTGTGCATGGTTGCTCTTACTCTTATACATTTTGTGGCCAGACTCAATAAAGTAAAAATAAAATAAATCAAAAAATATAATGTTTGACTCATACTCCTAATCTACCCGGTCTTGAGTCTTCCTTTCTTTCTGAGTCACTTGTGATCTTCCTGAAATGTTAGTACTCAAGGACAATAGCAAATAAAATAATATTCAATGAAAATTTGTTCCAAAACATTCATTATTTGGCATCATCAAAATCTCAAACTCGGGGTCATGGGTTGCAACAGGTTAATGTGTTTGAATCTGATAAGGTGAAGGATGTAGAGGAAGGTGAAATTGTTACTTCCAACAATGATTTAGCATTAATTGGCTTTGGCGGAGGTGCAGTGGTGCAACCAGTGGCTTTTTAGAAGAAATCTAAGGATTTTCCAGTTAACACCATTTTAATGGGTGGAAGCCATTCGTATGAGAAAAAGACTAAGCTTGTCAAAGAGCTGAAATCCCTTGGTTCAGGTAATATTATTCCGCATAACAGGAAGATGGAAGGTGGAAAAGCTAAGAAGGTTGGGGGACCTTCCCCTAGTAATAAGCAATGACTTCGTTGTTATTTTGGAATTGTAAAGGAGCCAAGAAGGTGGAGGCTGCTCTTTATCTTAAGGAGGTGATCAAGGATCATAATGTTTTATTTGTTGGGCTTTTGGAAACGTAGATTAACTCTTAGGACAATAGCTGCCTTATGAAATTTTTTGGCTCGAATTGTGATTCTTTTGTAGTTCCATCTGTTGGTTTGTCAGGTGGTCTAATGGTGATATGGAGGAATGACTTAGCAGTATTTTTAGTTATTGAAGCTTCTTCACAGATGATTTTGGGAAAGATGGAAGTCCACGGCAAAGGCAGCTGGATTGTGGCTTCGGTGTATGGCAGTGTAGATGCTAACGAAAGGAATAGTCTTTGGGCTGATATTGGGAGACAATGTTCATCTGATCTCCCTATGGTAGTAGGTGGAGACTTCAACTGTGTACTGTCCCAATCGAAAAAAAGAGGAGGGAAAAAGTTTTGCTTAACTCAAGGATCGAAGGACTTTAATAACTTCATGATCATCAATGATCTTCATGAGGTGAGATCGATGGGACCAAGGTTCACTTGGTGTAACAAAAAATCTGGTAATGCCCGGATATTGGAGAAGTTGGATAGATGCTTGATTAATTCCATAGCTTTAAACAACATTAATCTTTCGATAGTTAAACACTTATCTCGTATTGCATCAGATCATTGTCCTTTACTATTAGACATCTACAAACCGGTGGAAAAGGGCAGCAGGGATATTCGTATGAAGAGACCTGGGCGTCTTACCATGGTGTTGTTTCTTTGGTGAAGAGAATTTGGCTTAAAAACTTCTTGGGTGATCCACCGTTGGCTCTCAATTTGAAACTCAAGAGGACTCTGAAAGGTCTCTTTTACTGGAGTAAGGCAAAGTTCATGAATCTGAATCATTTAAGAGATAAATTGAAAAATGAAATTTTGGAAATTCAGCTGGAGGAGGATGAAGGGTGGATCTCTTTTGATAGATTACAGCTTTTGAGGTTTAAAATTAATGAACTTAATGTTACTTTGGCTAGACTCAACACTTGGTGGAGACAAAGGGCTAAAGCAAGATGGATGGATGAAGGTGATTGTAATTCGTCTTTTTTTAATACCTTTACCAATGCCAGAAGAAGAACAACTGGATTAGTCATTTTAAGACTAAGAATGGCATTATTTCGGAAGAAGAAGCATTTATCTAGAAGACCTTCTCAGATTTTTTCAAGTTCAAATGGCAACACAGAAAATGCTCATTAGATGGGTGGCCGAATCCATCTGCTATCATTAGTAATGTTGACATAATTATGCTTGATGCTGAGTTTACTAGGGAGGGGTTACAGGAGGTAGTGGAAAATTTGGAGAGGAGCATTTCACCAGGATTAGACGGGGTGACTTTTTCATTTTTTAAAGACTTTTGGGACGTGGCTAAAGGTGATGTTTGGCTAGCAGTTGATCATTTCATGAAGTCAGGAGTTATGGATCAGTCTTGGAAAGAGACCTTGATAGTTTTGATCCCGAAAACAAAAGTCCCCAAGAACTTGTTCATTTCCATCCTATTAGTTTGTGTATGACTATATATAAAATCATTGCGAAGATGCATAAGATCATTTCGGTGGACCAAACGACTTTTATAAAAGGCCGTCCTTTATCTGATCATGTGCTTTTGGCTCAGGAGGTGTTTAACAAATTCAGGTGGTCCAAGTCTATAAGTGGGATGTTAGCCATTAAGCTTGACATGGAACAAGCTTATGATAGTATGGGATGGCAGACGTTAAGGCAAGCTCTTATTCGTTTCAATTTGCCTAGTAAATTTTTGGAACTTATTTTGCAATGTGTTTTGAATCCCAAATATTGCATTTTGATCAATGGGAAGAAGACTGAATGGATTGAAGGAAAGTGTGGATTTAGGCAAGGCTACCCTTTATCCCCATTTTTATTCATTTTATGCTCCCAAATTTTTTGAGATGCTTTATTGTTAAAAAGAAATGGTTTGGGTATTTCTATCTCTCATTTAGCACCTAGAGTTTCCCACTTACTCTATGCGAATGACATTTTAATCTTCTCGGAGGCTAAGTTGAAAGAGGTTAAGGAGTTAAAGACGATTATTTCCAATTATTTTGCTTGGACGGGACAAAAGGTCAACACTACTAAGTCCATGAGTCTTTTTTGCAAGAACACCAGGAGTACTCAGGAAAAAGGTTGTTTAACAGCTCACTTTCACGGTTGTGAAGGAACTCAGCTATCTCGATGTAAAGATGACCTTGAGGAGAATGAAGGCTTCGGACTTCCAGGTTTTATTGGAAGCAGCGGCTAGCAAACTGAATACTTGGGTCAAAAAGAATATTTCTATTGAAGGTAAACTGGTTTTAATTAAATCAGTATTCTTGTCTCTTCCTCTATTTTTATCCACTTTGTCATTGGTTCCTTTGAGTATTTTAAAGGAATTTGATAAGATGTGTAGAGGGTTCTTATGGAGTAAAAATGATGGTAAAGCTGGCCTGCATTATGCATCTTCGGATCTACTTTGTATACCGAAGAATGAAGGTGGTAGAGGCTTATTTTCAGCAGTTATGATGGTTGGTCCTTTACGTGCCAAATTTGCTTGGATTTTTTACTCAAAGCCAAATACTCTTTTGAATCTTATTCTTAGAGCTAAGTTTGGAGGAGACTTGTGGTCGGGAACAGTGAAGAAAGGTTGTTCTTCAACTTGGAAGATCATCACTATGGGAGCCAACTTTCTAAAAAATATTGTTAGATGGGAAGTATCCAATGGTAATTCAATCAATTGGATGCAAAGCTCCAGGATTTTGGACAGATGTATTGCGACGTGGCCTACATTTGTCAATATTTAGGAAGAATATGATATCTTTCTTAGCTCTTTTATTTGTAATGTCCATTGGAATTAAGATAAATTGAGGGTTGTTTTTGGTGAATAGCTTTTGAACCTTATTTGTGAACTTCCTATCATAAATGACAGGATTTCCGATACATTTGAACTGAAATGTAAATTTACGGGAAAGTCTATTACAGCCTTGGCGTTTGAGGATGCTATGGTTCATATGGAAGAGACTGCTGAGTGGAGTTGGATGAAGAAACTTAAGTTGAAACAAAAAATTGATTTTTTCTGGTGGAGACTTTGTATTGATGCCATTCCCTCTAACTCCTTTCTTGTAAAAAGGAAAATTAACAATTTTTCTGGTTGTATAAGGGGTTGTGGAGAAGATGAAGATAGCAGCCATTTAGTTGGAAAATGTTCGAAGCTTAGGAAGGTTATTGCTCTGCTTAATAGTTGGGGCTTTCTTATTTCCATTTTTAATAGTTTTGATGAATGCTTGGAAGGTCTTCAGAGATATGTGGGGAACAATTCTTTTTTAGCAAATATTTTTTGTACCAAGGTTAGTCTTGTTTGGAGGAGCAGGTGTAAGCTATTACATGGCAAAGTTGAGGATTCAGATAATTACATTGCTGCTAATGCTATATCGTTGGCTGTGGGAAGTAACTTTTTAAATATCCAAATGGAAAACTGGGATGCTAACCAGCTTTGGCTATTTTCTACTTGGCATCCTCCTCCTCCTCCCGGTTGGATTAAAATTCATATAGATGCAGCTCTTATGAGGAATCATTCGGCTGGGATCGGTGGCATTGCCAGAGATGAGAAGGGACATTTTTTAATTGCTTTTGAAAATCATTCTTTACACTGGGATGTATCATATCTGGAATTACTTGCAGTTTTACAGCTGAAGAATGTGTTTCAAAGTTGGATGTTTGAGGCTCAAGGGGTGATCATTGAAGGGGAAAACCTCAATATCATCAAGATGCTTCAAAATGCGGTAAAAAATTGGAAGGTTAGTAGATTAATTGATGACAATTTGGCCTTCCTGCTTGAGTTTAAGCAAATTGTTTTTTCTCATTCAAATAGGGACGGCAACAAATTAGCGGATATTTTTGCTAATTTTGCTCTAATTAGATCTTTTTTGTGGGAATATCTTCATGATGCTTTTATTCCTCCTTCCTTCTTGTATTGCTTGAAGAAGGAATGTGATGCTTTAGGTTTGACTTGATTTGTTGGTTTTTGGTTGTTTTTTTAATGCATTTTAGCATTTCTTTCAAAAAAAAAAAAAAAAACTCCTTGGCAAAATTGGGTTATAACTTATCTATTTTTGTTAAATTCTATGAACATAATCTCCCAAATGAGATTAAAGGTTTGGCTAGATTAGACCACCTGGGTCTTCCCTACATTCATTTTCATTACTTTTTTGGCTTTTGCTATTGTTTCTTCTCTTTGTTGGTTAAGTATGTCATTTGTCTTGTTGGTGATTGTATGGTTCTATTTTGGATTCTTGGTTTTTTTTTCTCGTCTTTGGGTGCTCTTATCTTATGGGCTTTTGCTGCTGAGAATGGAATTTTTGTCTCTCTTTTGCTGGTTATATTCTAGTATTGTGGTTGGTGAAAGAATATAAAAAATTGGAATTCTAATCTTGTTTGTTTAACCCCTTTTTCCTGCTCTCTTTACCCTGGTTGTAGTCTTATGGGGTTATGGCTTTTGTTTCTTCTTACTTGAGTCATGTGGTGTTTTTTATTTATTTCTACCAGATTAAGGCTGGTTTCTATCCTATTTTGATGTATATTAATGGTTGGGCTTTGAGTTGGGATTGCTTGGATATTACTATCATTGGTGGTAGTGTCTTGGGTGTTGTATCTTATGTTAACCATTTTTTATGTCTATTCAAAAGCTGATTTCCTATGTTACTGTTGGGTGGGGATTCCAGGGATTAGATGTGAGTGGCATTTGGGATTTTATCATAATGGGTCTAGTAATGCACTCCTGAGCTATACTCTTACTAATGAATGTAGTATTCTATTTTTTTGACTTTCTGTTCTTATGTTTTGATCACTTGTTGGTTGGTTACCATGGGTTGTAGCAACCGTGGGTTACCTCTCATCTATTTAGAGCTAGAAATGTTGTTTTGTTGGCTTCTCCTATCAATGATTATTTTCTAGTATGAGGTTCGATCCTGGGCCTGTTTGTCCTCTATTTTTTTGGCTTCCTGTACTAATTTTTTTGATAACTTGTTGGCTGATTATCATGGGTTGTAGCAGCCGTGGTTGTATGATGGAAAATTTTTGGTCTTTGCTTGCTAACATTGTGAACTATTATTGCTATTATTTTGGGGACTTCTGTATATTTCTTCCTGATTCCCATGGGTTTTAACTCTTCTATTTTGAGCTGGAAATATTTTTTTGTTGGCATCTCATATCAGGATTTATTTGCTGTCATGAGCCATGGTTGTATGCTGGGGAATTTTTGGTCCTTGCTTGGTACTATTATGAACCATTACTGTTATTATTTTGTGACTTCTATTTATTACTACTTGATTTCTGTCGGTTACTGCTCTCCTGTTATGATCTAGAATTGCTATTTTGTTGACTTCTCCTATCAAGAATTTCTAGACACTAGGATTAGCTTTTTATGGAATTTATTGTTACGACAGGATACTGATCTTATTTTTATGGCAAATTTGAACCCTCTTACTGAGGGTAATCAATATGGTTTTTTGACTCATTGGAACAATATCCTTTGTAGATTCACTTTTTGTGTCATTTCTAATTATATGAAAATGCAAAATCTTTTATTAGTTTGGAGTTGGATCTATGGCCTTAATTATGCTTATTTCTTTATTATCATATCTTTGGCTTTTAATTTTTGTTTAGTGTTCTTGTAAGCCAATTTTGCAGGTTTTGGGAGACTCGTTCTCATTTTGTGCAAGTCCCGATTCTTGTTGGGAAGGTGCTCTTGATTCAGATTTATATTTTCCTTTCCTTTTTTCTTCTTAGAATGTTATTAGGGTGCTTTTTTCTTGTGATTACAAGGGACATATGCCTCTTAGTTTTCTTTTAAATTTTGTTTTAGCACTTTGTAGCATTAGCGAGCTAAAGGTCCCTCTAAGGACTTTGCACTCCTTTTTTGATTAATTAACACATAAGCCCATCGGTGGGTTTTATCTAAAGTAAAAAATAGAGCCATATTTTTAGATAAGGTGTACAATAAAATAGAAGACATTAATTTTGAGGAGACCTTTAACCCTATAATTAGATTAAAAGCCATTAGAGTTTTGTTAGTTTTTGCATGTTTTAGAGGATTCAAATTATATTTGATGGATGTTAAAAGTGCCTTTCTTAATGGGGTTACCAAAGATGATTTTTATGCAGAGTAACCCGATAAATTTGAAAATCCAACCCTTTCCAACAATGTCTATAAATTGAAAAGGAATTTTATGGACTAAAGCAAGCACCAAGAGCTTAGTATGAGATAGTTTGTGAATTTTTCCTTGATAGATCTATTGTTAAAGGAAGTGTAGATACTACCTTACTTATAAAAAAAGAAGTAGGAGTTCTACTCATTATTTAGATATATGTGGTTGACATATTATTTGGTTCGTCAAAGGAAAGCTTATGCAATGGTTTCTTAGAAACCTTAAGTAGAGAAACTGAGATGAGTATGATGGGAGAGCATACATATTTTCTTAAATTTAGACTAAAGCAAAGAGATGATTGAACCATCCTTAGTGTATATATATTTATATATATATATATATATAAAGTAAATTCTAAAGAAGTATGAAATGGAAGGTGCAAAGGGAATAAAAGCACCCATGAGCTCTACCATTTAATTTGATAAGGATCTAAAAGGAAAACATTTAAATGAAATGAAGTATTAAGGGATAATCTGATCACTTTTGTATCTGAATGCTAGCAAAACTGATATCATGTTTAATGTATATATTTATACAAGATTCCATGTTGATCCCAAGGAATACAATATGATTGTAATTAAAAGAATTCTTGAATACCTTTAAGGAACCTTAAACTTAGTTATTTTATATACTTGATATAGCTCATCATTTGAAATTATAGGATATTCAGACTCAAACTTTGTAGGTAATGAGGTAAAAAAAGTATCTATGGAACCTATGATTTTATAGGATAATAATTAGTTTTTTGATCAAGTAAGAAGCAAAATTAGTAGCCCTATCCATCATTGAGGAAAAATACATAGCTGTAGGAAGCCATGTTACTAAGACTTACGATTGAAGAAATAGGTTAGCCCTATCCTTGGACTATATCTTAGCACCATTTCTATTATGTGTACTATTACCATTTGCATTTCTAAAAATCTAATTGAAAACACCTGCATTAAGCAAATAGACATTAGATATTATATGTATTGTACCATATGATATGAGTAAATTTGGGATTACTTAAGCAGGATTTTAAATTAATTTAAATTATAAATAATTATACTGTATGATTCATATCATATAGGATGATCAATAGAAATCGAGAATCCTGCAACCAATCATGAATTAGGTAGTATTTTTAAATTAAAAATTTGAACTAATTATATTGTATAATATTAATCATATGGCAAGATATTAATAATACTTTACTAATCTAATCCTATAATACGGAAATTGAATCAATATTAATTTATGGTTAAGATCATGTGGTATGATGTTCTTAATCGTATTATATGACTTGATTTTCTCCTAGGAAAAATTTTAATCACCCCCAATATTTCTAGAAAATAATCATATTCAACTGAACTAATCATACTAGATGATCCATTAAAGAGATTGAACTAATTTTATAGAACATCTTTCATCATATAGTACAAACTCGACAATATGAGCTAGTTATACTTTATGATCCTTGATATTATTGTACGGTAAGAAGGGAAAAATTTGAAATTTAAAGGCTTTTTTAAACCTTCTTTATATAATCTCTAGATTTATTTGAGGATGCCTTTTGCCAATTTTTATTTTGGAGAGCTTCTGTAAGAAAGGGTTTGAAGAGGGAGAATAACTTTAGAGGGAGTTAGAGAGGTGTGATATTAAGAGATAAAAATCTTGTGGGTAAAGAGATTGTGTGAGAGGGGTTCCTACAAACGGTTGCTCTATGATTATTCACCTTCTTCCTCTAAGGTTAGTATTTTCTTAAGGGAAAATCCAGAAAGTGTCACCTCGTGGGGAGGATCTGACCTCTCCATTGCACCAAGGATGTGAAAGGGATTCAGCTTCTTTGTTACACCGAGAAGGTGAATGGGATTCAACAACTCCACTTCATCGAGGAGGTGGAAGTGATTTGTATTGGCATCTCTAACTCGCTATGATGAAAAAGGATAGTCTCAACATTTTAGTGTAATTATCAGAGTGGAGGAATCGAAAGAGCGGACGTAGGTAATGGGTAACCAAACCAGTATAAATCTCTGGTGTGTTAATTCTTATTTTATTTTTACTTTTTAGCACTTTTATTTCTTACAATTTATTAACTTTGATATATGTGATTTGTGAGCTTTTTTTTTTAATTAGAATATATTATGATTTTTCTCCAAAAAAAAAAGGTTAGAAAAGAAAAAGGGCAACAATATTTCTCTTGGAAGTTTGTTATTTACAAAAATAAATAAAAGTTTTTTATCTTTTCTAGCCCTATGATTCCTTTAAGAAAACATAATCTTTGATTAAGAATTTTTTTAATTCTTAATTAAACCACCACCCCCACCCCCTCTTGGTGTGTTATGCTTGTTAAAGATGGTATAACAACCCACATTCAAACTTTCATAACTTTACCACTTGTAAATCATAAAAACTCTTTTTACAAACTTAAAAATAAAAACCAACCCCATTAGTTCTCTCCTTTAAGAAAATGCATTTACAAACTTTTGGGAGTGAAGGTGAGTTTGAGACAGTATTTGAGGGTATTCAAAGATGTGAGGGGACTCACATAGGATTTTGATCACACATCTATCCTCCAAATACTTGGTATTATTCATGGATGGCTAGGGGAGCAGCATCTCTCCCATTGTGATAGGAGCCTAAGGAGGTAGCGGCATATCTATTTTGTGTGTAACATAAGGATGGAGTGGCATCTATATTATACTTGGAGGGTGAAGGAGGAACACCATTCGGGGATAAAGGAGTCTATAAAATTCATTCTCCATTTTCTAGATAAATAAATATATGCCCACTAATTTTCTATAGTTTTCTTTTAAACAAATCCATTCAACTAACATTATTCTACCTCGAAAGATTTTCTAATGCTTTACTATCAACATAAAAAGAGAATTTGAAATTTATCCCAAAAGAGAAAATTTGCATTCACCTATCATTTTAAAATTGAAATTAACCAAGGATTAGCTTTAGCCTAATTCTAAAGATTTTTTCCTCTATCTTAATGGACTAGGAGAGTATTTATTTTAATCTGGGTTCTTAGGTTCCCAAAGATGCTATCCACTACCACTGATTATATCTATAAAAATAAAAATTTTTATTAAAATGGATAATAAACTTATTTTAGATTTAAATTTTGATAGATATGCTTTAAATATTTTATGATTCCTATCAATTATTTTGGAAGAATTTGAGAGTTTATTAAATTCATTTTAAGATATTGTGGCTTTTGAAACAAAGTTTGAGGGGTGCAAATGCATTTGAACTTATGCTTGCTTGGAGTGCACTGTTACCTAACAGCCTAAGCACACACTTTTATAAACTTAATTTCTTGGTATGATGCAAGTAGATAAAATCATTAATTCTAATTTGGCTTTATAATAATAGTCTTGCAATATGAATGGAACAAAATACAACTAACTAATTCAATTTTTACACAAAGATACCTTGAACCCTATGTTCTATGTTTAACTAAAACTAAAATTTCTAAAATTTTCTACGTCCAAATTTTTAAAGAAAACATAGCAACATAACAACCCTAATCCCATAGTAAGGCTATGGTAGTCTCATCTCTTGGGCTCCATGATTATTGTCGATGACCTGTGTGATGGGCTAGTGTATATTACAAAAAAAAAATCATTTATGTATGCATATCAGGGTAAAGGTGTTCATGTATATGGGACCAGTATCGTATCGACCTAAAATCGGCATACATTTTCCTATTGGATTCTAAAAGAGAAAACCCTCCAAGGGAGATGGAATTATCTATTGGAGCCCTATATATGTACATATAAAAATACCTTTAAACTTTTACAACTCATTGAGACTTTATATCAAGATCGATATAAAATCTACATATAAAATGACACTTTACTTATATATGAGATCCCATATATATTCTATATTGTCTCTCAAAAGTAAAAAAAAAAAAAAAGTTGTAAAGTAGATATTAAAGGGTGCAATGAAGGTGTGAAATAATCTAATGATGCTAAAGCATCCTAATAAAGGTTTAGGTGCACCAACATAAATTAAAACTTGTATGACATTTTGGGTGGAAGAAATAAATAAATAAACATAAGATGTCCTCTAAGTATGACATTTGTAATGAAACCAAATCAACTAACAGCTTAGCATATGCTAGAGTTAGTTTTCTTAAAAAAACATCTATAGTGTTTGAAGAAGATTATATGGATTTAATATGTCCTAAGTATAATACAAAATCTCATATTATTTATGTTGTTTTAATTTAAAGTGTTTATTTATTACGGTGATAATGAGATTTTGTATTTGAATTTATGTCTTAATAGCGTGATGTTTTGTTATTTGTGTTTCAAAATATTAGAGTTGATTATTTAATTTTGAAGAATAACGCAAGATAGTGTCTTAAATATATGGAATTCACTAATCTAGAAGTCTTAATGCTCATAATTGTAATGCGACCATTCTCCCATATAGGACAGATTTATTGTGTATAGTCCTTGAGATTTATTAATGACTTATTAGATGATTTAAGAGAAAAGCCTTCTAAGTCCAATACATGTATGATCTCCTAAAGGAATCAAACATAATGTGTGAAAGATTTTGATTTTCGTAATATGGTTTATTAAATTTTGGTTAAAGTAGATAATATGGTATATGTGGTTATTATACCAGAGCCATGAGGCCTATTTCATTCTCCATAGGACTAGTAGCCCTATGCCTAGGTTTCCATACAAAATACCAAATTCTTTATTTTGGTTTTTTAATTTAAAAATATTTTAATACATTATAAATTATTAAAGGATTAAGAATCCCATGCATTTATGGCTTCCAAAATAATGTAAGCACAATGAATAAAATCCTTTTGATTTCTTAAAGACCCAAATCTAAAGCATTTGTATCCTCCAAAGGAAGTTAAATATAATGCTAAGACTCTTCTTATTTATTTTAAAATTCATTTAATGTTTGCAAATTTCATTTTATCTATTTTAATTTTTAATGATTTATTTCTTTTTTAATTAATTTTTTAAATTAATTATTTTTTATCATTTAATTTTTTTTAAAAAAAACTATTTATGTTTCTCAAAATTTTATTTATTTTTTTTTAATTTAAACTTTTTAATTAAGTTTTATTTATTAAATATTAATTAATTTTTATTTAAAATTTTATATTATTATATTATTTAAATTCTTTTTTATATATGGATTTTTAGATTTGGCTTTAAATAATGAAATTAACTCAAATTTTCATATTATTGAGATTATTGTTTATGTTTAACCAATAGACAATTTCTTGAAATATTTGAGATTAATCAGATTAATATTTAATTTAGATGATGTATTTAAGTTAAATGTTAAATTTATTTATTTTGTTAAAATTGATGTTTGGTTTAAATTGTCATTTATTGTAAGAGAAATTTAGAGTATATTGAAATTTATTTTAGGTTTTCATAACTTATGTGTGATTCATTTTGTATTTTAGAAAATTAGCTCCAAAATAGTGGTTTTTTTTAGAGTTTGTTAACGAAGGACCATAATGACATCTAATTATTGTGAAAAATAATTCCTAAGGTGTGAAATGTCACTAAGTTTGCTATGATTGAGTTTCATCCCTATTGGTTGTGAATGAAATTTTATAGATTTTTTATAAGTTATATAGACCTTACCATAAATTATTTTCTATAAGTGTCTCTATTTTTCATTTGTTTTAAATTTTTGTGATTTCATAAAAAAATATAAAAAAAAACAAACTGCATAAATTTGGAGCCATATTGTTCTATCAATTAAGTGAAATCATTTAAAAAAATTTTAGGTCAAATCAAACTTTGGAAATTTAATTATCGAGGATAGGGTAATCAACAAGGCTAGGAAAAATTAGAGAATGTAGATAGCACGCCCCAGTTTACCCTATCCAAAGTTGATTCCAAAATGTTCATGAGTTAGGTAAAATTAAATAAAAGTTAATAGGCCTTTAAACACTAATTACTCACTACACATTGGTCATTTTTCTCAAAAATTATTTTTATGTTAAAATTTGCTTTAATTTTGTTATATAAAGCCCAAGAACATAAATGTTGGCTAATAAATTAAATTATAGTAATTTTTAAAATTTATGAGCATTTTGTTAATTAAAATAGACATTTAATTTTATTTTAAGCAACTAGCATTGAAATGACCATGATGGCAATGATCACATGCATTAACATAATATCATTTACTTAATCACATCTGAGGTGGCATAACTTGTTCGATACACATGGTTTGGAATAGATGGCTCATATCTAGTTGGATGAAATACCATACATATTTTCTATAAAATATTATGGGTATATGACCCATCTAGCGTGATTCAGATTTTTGAAACAATACAAATGTCCTCGATCGAGCAGATGCAAGAAGAAGGGATTATGGGCATTTATGGAAGAAGCACTATAATTTTCAAAATACTAAATCAAATGCCAAAATTTAAAAAAAAAAATCACCATGATTAGATGAAGGATTGGGAGGCGTTTGGATAGTTTGAAAAGTGTTTTATAAGAAATTATTTAAAACAAAAGTTTTTTAACTAAGATTTACTTTTTACCTCTATTGGGTGGATCCCAAAGGATGACTAGGAGATTATTTGGCTCCTTAATACTACAAGAATAACTTTGTTAAAGGTGTTGTGGCCGCAGGAGCTTTAGAGTTTAAGACATGCACCTTGGAAAAAATCCAAGCAATGAATTTAGAAAATTTGTCCACTTAGATTAAGAGAAAAAGTTAGGATGTGGGATATATAATATTCATAATAATCATAATGGAGAATTTTAGAAAGACAAGTTTGAATCCTAGTGTAAGGAGCTAGGAATAGAACATAATTTTTTTTTCTCCTAAGACTCCTTCATAGAACAAGATAGCAGAAAGAAAGAAAAGAACCTTAGTAGAAGCTATTAGGGCCATCTTAGTTGAATACTCTGTCCATAAGTACATGTGGGTAGAAGAAGTGAAAACTACTTGATATGAATAAAGTTAATGTTAGATCCTACCTCAATATGACACCCTATGAGTAACTTAATGGTTAAACACCCAATATATCACATCTTTATATCTTTGGGTGTAAGTGTTTCATTCTTATTAATGAAAAACCTCATCTAGGTAAATTTGATCCCAAATTTGATGAGCGAGTCTTCTTAGGTTATTCCTCTATAAGTAAAGCCTATATGGTATTTATTAAGAGGACCTTAGTTATAGACGAGTCAACTAACATGATTTGTGATAAATCTGATAGATTTGGGTTACTTAGGTTAGAAGAAGAATAAGAGACAAAGGTTACCTAATGAATATAATTATTTGACCTAGTAAATAGAGAAAACCCACAAGATCCATTACCTAGAGACTAGAGATATTCATCTAGTCATCCAAGGGAGCTCATCTTAGGAGATCCATACATAGGCATTAGCACTAGGAATGGACTTATGAAGGAGGTTACTCACTCTACATTCATCTCTATGATAGAATCAACTAGTATAAATCAAGCTTTATCTAATGAAATCTAGATCCTAGCTATGTAAACAGAGTTGTACCAATTTAATAGGAAATATGTATGCAAGTTATTTAGTATAACTAAGGACCATAATATTGTAGGAACTTAGTGGGTGTTCAAAAATAAGATTGATGTTTTAGGAATTTGGATTATAAATAAAGACAGATTAGTAGCTAAGAGGTATAATCAAACAGAAGACATTAATTTTAAGGAGACCTTTTCCTCTGCATATAGGTTAGAATTATTAGATTTTTGTTAGCCATTGCATGTTTTATAGGAATCTAATTATATCATATGGATGTTAAAAGTTCCTTTTTGAATGGGATTATCAAACAAAATGTCTATTTAGAAAAACCACAAATATTTAAAAATGCAACCTTTCCCAATGATGTCTATAAATTAAAAAAGGCCTTATATGGACTAAAGAAAGCACTTACATCTTGGTATGAGAGACATAGCATATTTTGACTAGATAGATCCTTTATTAAGGGTGCTGTAGAAACCACCCTATTTATAAATAAAGAAGGAGATGATATCTTCCTTGTTCAGATATATATGGATGACATACTATTTGGATCATCAAATAAAAGCCTATGTATTGATTTCATGGAAATCATGAGTACATAATTTGAGATAAGTATAATGGGAGAGCATATATGTTTCCTTGGATTTAGTGTATAGAAAAATAATGTTGGAACCTTCCTTGGTCAAAGTAAATAAATCAAGGAGATACTAAAGAAGTATGAAATGGAAGTTGTTAAGGTGATAAATACCCCCTTAAGATTTACCATTTAATTAGACAAGGATCAGAATGGAAAATCTATAGATCGAAAGAAGTATAGGAGGATAATTAAATCACTTCTATATTTGATTGTCCCAAAAAAAAAATTCTATATTTTATAGCTAGCATACCTCAAACCATGTTTAAAGTAAATCTTTGTTCTAGATTCCAAGCTGATCCTAAGGAAAACCATGTGACTTTAGTTAAGAGAATTATTAAATACCTTTTAAGGCAAAAAAACTTAGGTATCTTGTATACTAGACATAGCTCATCCTTTAAAATTATAGGATATTTAGACTCAACTATTGTATGTTATAGGGTTGATAAAAAAGTACCTTTGGAACCTATCAATTTATAGGACAATCATTAATTTTTTGTCTAGTAGGAATCAAAATTTAGAATCCCTATCCACCACTAAGGTGAAATACATAACAATATGGAGCTTTGTTGCTCAAGTCTTATGGTTGACGTAGTAGATCATAGACCTTGAAGTATCTTTTGGCCAAACACTTATCATGTATGATAACACTAGTGCCATTTTGCTTTTCTAGAAATCCAATTCAAAACTCCAGCACAAAGCATATATATATTATACATCATTTCATTAAAGAACTTGCAGCTAAGAGGTTTATTTTTTTATTTTTTTTTTTTTTTGCATCACGTTTCCACTAAAAAATAATTGGCATACATTTTCATCAAATCCCTAAGCAAATGTACCTTTAGCATATTGAGGACTAGATTACTTCTTTAATATTCTTGCTTGATTCAGGGCAAAGTAAAATCAATAATGTATGTAGTAATAAATTTTTGTGTGTTTCCATGTTTGTTGAGTTATTTATTAATTTATTATTATTGTTCTTATTTTATGTGTTTGATAACTCTAGCTAGTAGAAGTTTCATAATCTTCACACAATAATCTTTTTTCAAAAAATAAATAAATAAATAAATAAAAATTGGCTCACATCATAATATACGAGCCAAATTTGTATTGTATGATCTTTATATATATACACATCCTCATCGCTCATCAAATCAATGGTCAAGATCTGACCAATAATTGGTGATTATATTATACGATCGACTACTTTATATTTTATGAGACAAATATAATTAGCCAATGGACGAAATCAATCAATTTGATATGATATTAATTACAAATCTGGTTGTATGAATAACGTTTCAAACTATACAATGCAATAAACAAAGATCATATATACAGACCAACTTTTTAGTAGGTTGAATTTAATGAATATTTTCTAGTATGATTCTAATCATATTATACAATTGAACCAATCTTTTTTACTAATCGGCCTAGATGAATTTACTTCTTTGGATCATAATGTACGATTACCCTAAAATCTATTTAAGGAGACCAAAGTTAAAGTGCTTTCAATCACAACACCATCCCTTTTTTCTAGCCTAATATATTTCTCTTCTTCCTAAAATAATGGAAGGAAGGCATTCTAGGGCACTAATAGGTAGCTCCCCTAAATGTTCTATAGACCCTGAGTTTTTCAAAGCCACTGACGATAAAGGCTACCACCTATATAAGGCTATTGGGAAAACTACCTCCAAAGTCATCAATGAGGAAGTCCTGAACATTATTTTAAAATTTGTTTAAATTTTATGTAAAAAACCTTAATTTTTATTTCTATTTAATTGATTTAATTAAGTTTTACTTATTAAAATTTAATTAACATTTATTTATTTACTTACTTATTTTATTATTTAAATTCCTTCTTTTATAAGGAATTTGAGGTTTAGTTTTAATAACCAAATTTACTCAAATGTTCATATAATTGAGGTCATTGGTTAGGTTTAACTAATAGATAATTCCTTGAATATTTAGGATTATTAAGATTAATATTTAACTTATATGATTTTATTTATGTTTAATATTAAATTCATTTATTTTTGTTAAAATTTAAGTTTTATTTTAATTTTCACTGATTGTATGACTGATTTAGAGTATATTGATATTTATTTTTGAAATTTATAACTTATGTGTGTTTTATTATGAATTTTAGAAAAATAAGCCCAAAAATACGGGTTAGTTTTAAGGTTTGTTAATTAACAGCCACAAGGACATCTAATTATTACAAAAATTAAATCTTAAGGTGTAAAATGTCACTAAATTTTCTAGGTTTTAGTTTCATCCCTATCAGATGTGGAGGGAAGTTTCCAAAAAATTTTATAAGTTATATAAAACATAGTGTAAATTATTTTTACAAGTGTCATTATTATTCCAATTGGTTTGAAATTTTTGTGATCTAACCCTTTTATAGAAATAAATATACTAAAGCAATTTGGACCTATAGTACTCTATAGATTAAGAGAAATCAATTTAAAAAATTTTAGGTCAAACACTGACCCAAAAATTTGGAAATTTAATTACAGACGATAGGGTAATCATCAAAGCTAGGAAACATGTAACTACCCTCTTCAAATTTGAGCCCAAAATAATCATCAATTAAGGATAATTAAACAAATGTTAATTGGCCTTTAAACCCTAATTACTCCCTTTACATTGGTTTTTAGCCTTTGAAATTAAAGTATTATTTTATACAAAATAATTAGCCTCTAAAATTATTTTAAAAGTAAAATTAGCTTCATTCTTATTTTATAAAACCCCAAAACATATAATTTGGCTAAGAAATAAATTTATGATAATTTTTTAAAGTTCTTAGCATTTTTTGAAATAAAATGGAACTATAATTTTATTTTAAACTAGTGGTGCTACAATGATTGAGGTGGCAGTGATCTCACGCATTGGCAAAGGATCATTTACTTAACTATGTCAGTGGTAGCCTATGTGGTCTAATCCTCATGATTTCTAACGGAGGGATCAGATCTTGTCAAATGAAATCCAACGCATATTTCAAGCAAAATATGATGAATCAGATGATTCATCTTGTGTGGTTAAGACTATTCACGAAAAATTTATTCCCTGAATCGAGCAGATTTATGCAAAAAGGATTATAGGTGTTCATGGAAGAAGCTCCATAACTTTTAAATACTAAATCAAATTCCCTAAAATTTTAAACATAAATTCAACATGAGAAGATGAATAATGGGGAAGTGTTTTAATAGTTTGAAAAGCATTTTATGAGAAAACATTTAAACCCAAAGTTTATGAACTAGGGTTTACTTTTTAGCTCTATTGGATAGGACCCAAAGGTTGACTAGAAGATTATTTTTCTCCTTGAGAATTTTAGAACAACTTTGTTATAGTAGTTTTGGCTAGAGGTGCTTTTGATTTCAAGAATGTTTTTTAAATTAAAACCCCACGAAAGGGTTCTATGCAATAAAATAGATAAAAATTATGCATCCTTAAAGACTCCAAAGCTTGCTAAAATATAACAATTGAAATAAAACCTAAGAGCCTCTGAATCCATCTAAATACAAAATAAAGAGAAAGCAAAAATCAGCCTAATAAAAAAAAAAAGCAAAGGAGTCAGAGGAAAACACCAAAAGCCAAGCTGTCAACCCTCTATATTTAGAGGAAAAGTGTCATCCAAATTCATAGTCCATAGATACACCAACTAGCACCATAATAACTCCCTGCACAAACAAAAGAAAATTGACTACACCAAAAGGAAAGATGAGACCCCCAATAATAAAATAATAACCCACACAATGCCAACACCCAAAGGCTCCAAAGCAGCGACAACTAAGCCAACCGTAAAAAACAACTATTTTTTGGATTTCCTCTTTCTTCGTTTACCCACCCGAATGATAGTGTCATGCATAACACAACTTACATTCAAATAAAATAAGCCCTCCTGATCAAAAAGTTCATTTTCATCAACCTCAGAAGGAGAAGACGAAGAGACTTAAGGCCAATCTATTTGCAACTCAATACTTTCCCCAAATATGACGCCCTCATGGGCATTCAAGGCGTTAAAAGAAAGTAAAGCAACTAGAACATCAACAAGCTGAACATTCAGTCCCAATCCCATAAAGGAGACTGACATAAGAAGATCAGCAGGCATCACAGCAGAAGAAACAGGGGGATCCAACTCACTAGAATCAATGTTCACTACCCCCATATTAACATCACAAAGTTCATTATTAGCCACATTCAACAACTCATTACTAGCAACAACACCAACAATTTTAGAATGATCAATCTCAATCTTACCGCGAGGGGAAGCCACTAATACATGGTCACCCACATCACCATTATCACGACACACAACAACCCCACAATGCTCTATTGAAGGAGCACCAATATTAGGGATCACCGAATCAAACTTAGCCACCCTTCCCAAGGAATCAACTGACTCAAGCATTTGCAAAAATAATGCTAGGACTATTATTTTCCACATAAATAGGATCATCTTTACTAATGGTATCACACTTAACATCACAAATATTATTCAAAACCACTACCACCCAACCATATTGTTCATATGATTAGCTAGATGAGGATTCACAATATTACATTCAAATCTAGCATGACCCAAAACCTTACAATGACCACAGTAGTGAGGAAATTCTTCAAATTCCACTGGTTGGATATAACCTATATATTTCAAACCAACCCATACTTGAATAGCATATTGTTTGGTAACATCTAGCTCAGTAGGCACACAAGCAATAGAGGGCCTCATTCGAAGTGGCATTATTCGTTTGTAACGGTCATCCAAACAAAGGCATCCACTAAAATAACTTCATGTAACATTTGCTAACAAAGTAAGATAGATGCGAGAACACATGAAAATAGTCTAAATGTTTATAAAACTTAATGAGAATGTTCATGGAAATAAGTAATGTAACAGAAAATCCTCCCACCAGCATAAGATTAAAGAAAATTTTACGGACTTAATCAATCGGTGGTCTCCAGCCACAAAATGTTATGACAATATCAAACTCAAAGGGAGTATCTAAGGCTTTAGCTAATTTATCCAAAACCACAAAGATAAAATACCCTTGTAAGAGGTGATTCTATAATTGAGAAACTTTGACCGAGAATAATCCCCAGACAGAGCATCCATAAATGAACGCAAAGTAAACTTCCCCGCCAAAAAACTTGAATCACTTAAATGATTACCATCCATCAAATTTCCAATCAAAAGAAAAACTAGGTATTAAGGAGCAAAGAGAGAGTTTACCTAGGAGAAATGATCAAAGACTACGCAGAGGAGGAAGGAGAAAATCCTTGTCATCGAGCACCCAACTTTGTAGTAAAGGATGCGGCTCATCGATAAGGAGAGATCAATCATAAAATTGAATCATGTTAATGAGGGTTTTAGCTCCTGGCTTGGTATAAACAGGAGCATATAGGTGGTGATCTCCAATCAAACTCAGCTTAAATAAGGACGAAAGAAGAAGGAATAGGGGGTTTGGTCCATCTGTCTAGGCATGAGAGAGAGGAGGGCTCTTAAGTTTTGATTTAGATTTCAAACTTTTGTTTTTAGTTGAAACCCACATAGGAGCCTACAGGTTAATTAAGAACAAAAAGTATAAAGTCTTTAAAGGGACCTCAAGCTTACAAATGCTCGAAGGAGCTACAAAAATAAAATAAAATAACCTAAAAGCTCAAGTTTCCATCTAAGCAAAATTATAAAAAAAAACCCAGATACATTCTATGGTGCATAAGAGTGAGCACCCAAAAATATGGAAGACAACAAAAAAGGCTATGAGATCCAGCTCCTTCTCCAGCTAGTCACCAGCACGAACACCTACACTAAGAGAGACTTACACAAAAGAGTGATAACCACAAAATATAGCAAAGTAAAAATATCAGACCATTGTAAGAAACAACCATGCACCTTATGAAACATAAAAGAATAACTCCTAAAATTGCAAAATTTGTTACCATCCTTTTTTACCTCCATAATAAGATAATCTAAATATAAATTTAAGAAATTAACCTAGCACCATTAATCCCATCATAGGCAAACAACATTGAGGTGAAATCAGGCCAGGGACAAGTAGAAAATAATTTTAACCAGCTAATAGAGATAAAAAAGAAAGGAAAATTGGAATAATAATGTATCATTCAAAAACCATGGACAACAACCATCCTACCCATAGCTTCATAGAACGCCCCCCCCCCCCACCCCCAAAAAAAAAAAAAAAACAACAACAACAACAACAAAGAACCATCAACTTGGGCCAAAGAAACTTGATGAAAAACTAATCACTACAAGGAGAAACACTATCATAATAGAGCACAAAATTGGGATAAGTCCTAATAAAGCATGGCAGAACAAACCCAATACCCCAACCCACCAAAAGACAAAAAATTCTATCTCGTGCGAGAGACATGGGACACCAACATAAGTATGAAAACACCAAAATGAACGAAGCCTAGGACAATAAGCAGTAAATAATAGAACCAAGGTGGAAGGATACTCTCATTGTTTTAATTCCCAAAGTCAAAAATCCTTTGAATCCTTACCAATTCAGGCCTATCATTTTGTGTTAAACTGTTTATAAGATTTCAGCTAGAATACTATTGAATAGATTAAAATGGGTTCTTCCTAAACTAATTTCTGAAGACCAGGTTGTTGCGGATCAATGGTTTATGATTTTGATGATAGCAAACATTCCTTATTTCTCTACGATTGTCTTATGTGCTAACGTTTTAGGTCCACACGATCAGACTATAATTTAGAACCAGCTCAAGATTGGGTAGACTAGGTCTGTGTCAGTTTGTAATCTTTTTCCTTTCTTGAGTCTATTTTATTTGGTGTGGCATCTGATGATTTGTAACTTCGAAGATTTTCTATTGTTCCCTAAAAGATTTCTATTTTTGGTAACATCGTCCGGGATGATATTTATATCATCCTGGACGATCTGACAAAAGTAGAAATCCTAATTAGGGTTTCCTCATTAAAGCAGCCATCTTTTTGCAAAACACATCGTCCTGGACGATTTTGTATCGGCCAGGACGATCGGCTCAATTCAGCAAGAATCTGCTGTCATATCTACTTAGGAAAATCTTTTTTTTGGATATCGTCCTAGTATATCAGCCTGGACTATAAAATATCTTCCTGGCCGATCCAGGTCAATTTTTCCAAAATTTTTCAGGTAGTTTTGGAAAGCAATTAATGGGGATTTCGTCCAGGCCGATCGCAAGATCGTCCGAGACGATTAGACATCATCCAGCTTCATTTCAAGGTGATATTCAGGACGATTTTCCTCATATTTGAACTAATCGGTCAGGATGAAATGCCTATAGTCCTTGACGAAAATGTCGGCAACTTGCATTAATGAGCTCGTTTTTAGCTCTTCTATTTAAGCTATGACAAGGCACTTTGTAAGTGTCTTTGGCAGCCATTGTAGCTTCGTTCTTGTGGGGGAAACTTGAAGAGAGAGCTTGAAAGGGAGAGAGGAAAGGGTGGAGTTTGAGAGGGAGCAGATCCTGTGAGGGGTAGGAACTCAAGGGAGTGTGGTGGGGGATCCACACGGTTGCTCCGGCAAACTCGCACCTCAGTACCATCGGATTCAAGGCTTGTCTCGAGGTAAGTTCATCAAATAAGAAGATCTCTTTGGTGTCAAAGGACCCGGCGACTCCGCCGCATCGGGGAAGGTGGAAGTGATTTTGTAAGGGCTTCTCCGCCTAGCTATGGGGGCTAATGGAGAGACACTTTTGTAGTGCAATATTTGGAGGGTGCCTCCAAGGAGTGGACGTAGGTCAAGGTTTGACCGAACCACTATAAATCCAGTGTGTTCTTTTCTTATTATTGCTTCCGCATTTTAATTTCCACATTTTTTTTGTGGTGATTTTGGTTGGAGTTTTATCTTTGATTTTAAAGTTTTCCAATTCACCTCTCTCTTTTAATTAGCTTGGGCCAGTTCTATAGGGCTTAACATCCCTAACGAACTTTCACAGGAAGTTTTTATTCCTGGAAGATCCATGTTCAACACTTTCTGGTTAGCACGGGAAATCTTTCATAAATTCAGGATTTCCACATCTAGAAAGGGACTTATGGTAGTCAAGATAAACATGGAGCAAGCGTATGATAGCAAGGGATGGCCTGCTTTTATTAAAACATTGGAATAGTTTGGGTTCCCTTCTAGATTTGCAAAGTTGATCATTGAATGTGTGGTTATGGCCAAGTTTTCTATCATTGTTAATGGAAGAATGTCCAACTAGATTAATGCTGAGAGCGATTTTAGACAGGGTTGTCCGCTGTCCCCATTTCTATTTATTATGTGTTCTCAAAAAATTTTTAATATTATTCTTAAGAAAGGTGTGGAGTTGTGTATGAAGGTTGTGCCTTAAGCAAAGAAAATTTCTTGTTTATTATATGTTGATGATGCCCTCCTTTTTTCTATTGCTTCTATCAAAGCGGTGGACAATATGAAGGAGATTGTTCAAGAATATTGTGGATGGACTGGACAAGCTATAAATTCTAAAAATTCCTTTGTTGTTTTTTGAAAAATAGTGGATATAGCTTTGAGAAGGCATATTTCCAAAATGTTGGGCTTCAGACAAGTCAAGGAGTTTAAGTATTTGGGAATGAAGATTGCTTTGAGATGATTGAAGTCAGCAGATTTTAATGAAATTCTGGATCATGCTTTGGAAAAATTCAATATTTGGGGGAGCAAACGTTTATCACTAGCTGGGAGAATTCAACTAATTAATGCTTCCATCTTATCACTTCCGTTATTCCTTGCAACACATTCTTTGATTCCTAAAGGTGTGTTAATGAAGCTTGAAATATTTTGTAGAAAGTTTATATGGTACAAGGAGAAAGGAAAGAATTGTTTACACTATGTGGCATGAGATGAGTTGTGTAAGCAAAAGCTAATAGGAGGTGCAGGAATCCAATCAATCATTAACAAGGTTGGAGATTTCAGAGCTGGGCTAGCTTAGAATTTTGTTCATGACAATTCCAATCTTCTTAATAATAATCTTTCTATTAAATACGGTAGGGTGCCATGGTATGAGCATACAAAACGAGGAGCTTCACCGACCTGGAAAATTATTCTTAATGGTGCATCTTGTTTGAAGAAAATCATAAGATGGAAGGTAGTTGATGGTAATAATGTTAGCATTCTTGATGATAATTGGATAATGGATAGAGAATTGAATAAATGGCCTACACTTGTGGATCATGTGGCTTTGCATGATTTGAAAGTGAGTAATCTTCTTAATGTTGAAGGGAGGTGGAGTACTGCAGAAATCCAAAAATACTTTAATGAAAACTTGGCTTCATTGATTATGAAGGTTCCTATTGGCTCTAACGAGGAAGATTATGTTGAATTAATGCTCAAATATTCTGGTAAGTCTATTTCGTCTATGGCTTCTCTTGCTAGGATGAAACAAGCTTCAGTGGGAGATAATGTTGAATTACTGGAATGGCTTTTAAAGTTTAAACTAAAGCCTAAAATCTATTATTTTTGGTGGAGGCTAAGTAAAGATGCAATTCCTACGAATGAATATTTGAATTACAGAAAACTTGGTGAAGATATATCGTGTGCTAGAGGTTGTGATGATATTAAGAACATATCTCATATTACTATGAGATGCAAGTTTCTTGTAGAGATAATTATGAAATTAAGAGATTGGGGTTTTAATGTTCCAGTTTTTTAATCATTGGAGGAAGGCATTATGGAACTTAGAAGGTTATCTATCAACAACCCAAGCATGGTATGTTTATATTTGACTGTGGTATACTTTTCCTGGAAGAATAGGAATGCGATAAAGCATGGAGAGAAGGCAGCTTCAGTTTCTGTAACTACAGCAAATGCTTTATTTATAGCTATGCAACATTGTGTTAATTCATTACTAGAAGACTGGGATGTTAGCCTCCTTCGGGAGTTTGTTAATTTATGGCACCCCCCACCGCTAGGATGGATTAAGATAAATATAGACGCCTCCTTGAAAAATTGAAATCTTGGAGGGATTGGAGGAGTAATCCAAGATGACAAAGGGAGACTTTTATTGTATTTTGGAAAACAGTAGAATCATTGGGATATAGCACAATAGGAAATGCAATCGATCCTTTTCATTCGAGAAATCCTTCAAGATTGGATTTTTGAATATAAAGGTGTGGTTGTAGAAGGAGATAATGTAAATATTATCCAATTCATTTGCAACTCGATGAAGGATTCCAATTGGAAGAATGAGAGCTTCTGGAATAATGACCAATTGTTTTTACATAGCTTTAATAATGTTTTATTTCATTCTATTCCTAGAAGTTGTAATAATGTGGCGGATTGGTGTGCCACATTTGCTTTGAGTAATAATTTCCTTTGGGATAGTTTAGATTACTCTAACATTCGTTCTTCTTTTTGTTCTTTATTGAAGAAGGAATGTGATGTTGTTATCTAGTAGATTGTAATAGCTTTCATTTTAATGCAAATTGCTACTTGCATCTTTCAAAAAATAAAGTAGATTTATTTGTTTAAGTTTAAAGGATTTAGCTTTATTTTATGTTATATGCTTTAAATTTTTTTTTAATATGTTTTAAATTTTTTAAGTAGTTTTGTTTAGTTTTGAAATAATCTAGATAATCAATAACTACATAGTGCATGGAATCATCAATTTTTAAGTCATAGGCTTATGAATGAATTAATTTGTTTAATCACTAAGTTTAAAGCAAGCATATGAATTCTTTATTTTAATAAAGGTTTTATTAGATTTATGTTTTAAAGAATTATGTTAATTAATCAAATCAAAGCTTGAATCCCTTAATCAAAATGTCATAGGCTGTCAAAGTAATGCATTTGTTTTTACTTTGAAGAATAGAGAAAATACATAAAGCTTTCATATTATAAGTTCTTAATTAGGTATGGTTTATTGATTTAAATTCATTTAATTTTATTCATTTTATTGGTTTTAAATTAATTTAATTTGCCTTTAAGGTTTATTTAATTTAAATCATTTAAATTTTTTTAATTTTCTCTACTTTTTTTTAATAATTTTGAATTTTATATTTTTAGTTAACTTTTATTTAAAGTTATAAAATTTGAATTTATTTAAAAAATTTTAATTTTTTTGAATTAATTCTTTCTTTTTTATTTTAAATAACAAAATTTTATTTAAACTTTATTTTATTTTCAATTAATTTCTTTTATTTATTTAATTTGGATCTATTCAATTGATTAATTTTGATTTTTTATTTTCTAATTGATTTAATTAATTATTTTTTTATAATTTAATTTGTTTTTTTATTTACTTATTTATTATTTACATTATGTTTTAATCTTCTATTAAAGTTTTATCCTTTTTTAAGTAATTTGACTAAAGTTTTACTTTTGTTTTTGTTTCAATTTTTCAAAAGTTTTTTTTTTTATATAAATTCTATGTTTTATTGTAAATGAAATGAAATTTACTTTATATTTTTAGTATTTTTATTTATTTAGTTATGATTTATTAAAAATCATCCTAATTAATGGATTTATTTAATTAAGGTGATTAGGCTATTTTGATTTTTTAAACCAAATTAGTTCCAATCAACTTAAGATTATCACCAATGTTCATGAGTGACTACAAATGATGATATCAAGAGTTAGAAGTCAATTGAGAAATTTTTTAATTTTAATTATTTTATTAATTATTTATTAATTCTTTTCAAAATTTTAATTAATTTTAGTTTTATATTTTATCAAATGAATTTTATTTTCAATTTAAAGGTTAACTAATTTATCATTGAATGCAAATTTAATTACATTTTTAGAATTTAAATTTAATTTTTAATGATTTAATTGAATTTTGAAATCATTTATGTATTACAAACTAAAGTTTACTAAATCAGAGGCCAAATGAACCCCAATTGGCTTGGAATTAAAATTGTAAGTTATTTCTAATTCAAAGATTAAGTCACCCCAATTTGAGACTAAAGAAAGTAAATGCATATATACTTTGAAAATTCAAGTAGGCTACCTAGATCAAAAGAGGCATGCAATCAGTGGCTAAGTAAGCCTTTTTTATTTTTCTAAAAAATCCACATGCACAACCTTACTTGCTAAATGGATTTTATGTTATTGAATTTTTAATTCTTAATCCAAATCTAGCCTAGAAATTTAAGATTTCAATTGAGATCTATATTGGATTCAAATTTGCTTAATTAATATTAGACATATGTTAAACAAGTTCAAGAATTAACCCTAGAATTTTGAACTCAATTAAAATTGAATTGACTGAATAATTTCATAAATAGAAAAAAACATATTTATGAAATTAAATTTTATACAATTGGAATTAGATCTCATAACCATAAGACTAGTATAATACTCCTCAAGCTAAATCCATAGAGTCCTTAAACTCCCTATTTAGCCAAGTGGATAAAGAAGTTCAATCAAGCTTCTTGAATTAAATTGGCAACAATCCTTATATCTCATATTGTTGATATCCATGAACACCAACAGTGGGTAGGCTCTATTTGCATGTATTTGAGCGATTCAAATGAAGAAAAAACAAGAATGGGCTTCCATTTTTTGAGTGATGCCATTTACCTTCACCTGAGACAAGCCTAACTCAAATGGGTACTCTCTTTTATTTCTCTTCCTCTTTATTCACACACCCTTGATGGAATCTACATAAGGTATGGAGGCTTCCATAAATTAATGATTTATAATTAATTACTTTGGTTGAATATAACTGCCTCTATTTACACCATAGCTATGAGGCTTATTTCTCCATCATTGGGGCTAGCTTAATAACCTCATAGACCTGGGTTACTTAATAGTTATCTTTGGTTAAGGTTTGTTTTAATTTAATAAATATGTTATCTAAGTCTATGATTATCTTGTTTATGATTTTTATTTTGATTATTAATGTTTACTGTCAACTAGTTAATAGAAATTTCAAAAAGGGCATGAGGATAATAGCCACCTTAAGACACATATCCTCGCATAATGTTGTTGTATTAATAATTTAATTCTAGTTAATTAGGTAAAGATTTACTAACTTATTATTTTTTAATCCATTTAATTTGTTTGTGGTGTTGTCACAACGGGCACAAGTTCAATGCCTCTAAGGACACATAGACCCACTGCTCGAGGTGGACCATCCTAAGACATTCATAAATGGAGTGTTGGTGATATATTTCAATGTTGGTTATCTTATTTAATTTGTTGGAGTAGTGATTTGCTGGAATTTCACTTATTTGTTAAATTCTTATATTTTTGAAATATTTTACTGAATTTATTAAAGGGTCTATTTTATGATTTAATTTTATTTTTAGAGTTTTCTTATTTTTTTAAAATATTACACTTGGAGGTGAGTAATATGTTAGTAAGTGTACTTGATTTGGAGTTTTCTATAATTAGTTATAATGTTTTAAAGTTTAAGTGCATTTTTGAACTATGGTAGACCAAAATATTGACTTTTAAATTTTAGTGAATTCAGAAAGTTTGATATTTTTTATAAATATTAGACCTGTAGAGGAGTCCAATGCTTTTGGGTTTGCTCAATTTGGAGTTTCTAGGATTAGTTGTGAATCTTGGAAGTTTGGTAATTTAACTAAATTATTTATTTAATAAATAAGGGAGTTTTCATTATTTTGGTACCAAATAAATCCCAAACTCCTTGGAATCTCTCCAAATGTCACTAATGATTCTGAGGAGTAAATTCAAATTTTTTGAACAATTTTCGTGTTTTTTAATTATTTTAATTGTTTTAATTAATTAATTAATGATTTTTCATAAATATTAATTAAAATTTTATTTTATATTCATATAAAAGGGGCTTATATTTTATCTTATTATAAACTCAACTATGAATTAATATAATTTTAATTAGTATTTTTAGTTTTTAAATTGTATTAATTATTATTTAAATAAAATCCTATGTAAATTAAGTAATTAAAACTTAGGTTGCAAATGTGGTGGGTCAAATGGTGTCCTAATTCAATAAAATTAGGCCGATGGTTATACTATACCACAAGGTTCATACTCACCAAATTTTGCCCCCATTGTGGACCCTCTAAGGTTATAAACCAAGCCACCTAAGATAAATATATGTTCACCTTAAGGGATATAAATTGGGCTCCCTAGAGTTAGGATGAGGGTGCAATTACTACTTTCTTAACCCTACCCTAAGCACTAACAACACTCCACAGCATAAGTCCTAATACTGATTGGATAAGTAGTTATGTTAATTCAAACTTAAGGTTCAATTAATGACCCTTCAGCTTTAATTATCCTAAATATGCCCTTAATCATTTCAAACATGGGGGATTAATTTTGAACAAATCAGAGACATGCCTAAGATTAATCTTCAAAGCCCCAAGCCCTGGTAAACTCATTTTAATATTACTAAATTACCACTAGGGATATTTTAAATATTACTTGAGTTTGATGTATGACTATAGCTCGAGAACATATGGGTTTTTTAGGTCTCCTTAAGACCTTTCTAGTGATCCTCAGATAAGACTATTTGGAAAAGTTTGTGATGAGATATCAATTTTTGAAGTTTATTGTGTTTTCTAGATTTTTTAATTCTACCAATTACATAGTCAGTGCACTTTACCACTTGACTTTATGTAATTGGTTGGCCAATGATTGGCTACTAATAGCAAAATACATGATTAACCTTAGCCATCCAATGTGAGATTGAGTACTGAGCTTAACCATGCTCTGAGACTATGGGATCTGATTAAAACCGTTAATAGAAATAAATGACTCAGATTATATCTTCCATTTCTAAAAAAGCTCTATTACTGTAAGTACATCTTGGTGTGATCCAAGAGATCCCGCTGATTAAATCAATACAAATTTAATAGATAACATCACCATGACATTCTAGGTTAATCTAAGTTTCAAATTTTGATGATTTGATAGTTCATTTCTTACTTTCCAAAAACTACCTAACTAAGAGCTCGTGATAGAGTTACTACCTAACATAGTGCTCCAAATCCCTTTAACTTTCATCAAATAGCTTTAGGTAATGATGAGGATGACTTTCCTTTAATAACCATAGCTATATGAGCACCAGATGTATGAATTCATGCAAAAGGATAAGAATTAGCCTATGGAGACCATAAGTAAGCTTTGGATACTTGGGGATTACTTTAAGGGCTCTGAGTGAGGTTACTAAAATACTAGAAGAAAATGGGAGAGTCTCTATTTGGGTTACATATTCAGCTCAACTCTTATGGTAATGGAAAATAATGATCACACCAACAATGGTTGAATTTAGGTCCAACATGTTTGGAAGTGGTCTCATGCCATGGGAGGCCATTTTATTTGAAAAGCATATTTAAACCTTTAAGAGGGCATTTAGTTAATGGGTTGACTTGGTCAACTAAGCATAAACAAGGCTTGGGTTTTATTTCAATACATGCCTAATGATATCTTGGATATAATGGTGGAAGTCCCTTATATTGGTTTGATTGAGACATATTGAAGTTTAGGGAAAATATAATATTTCCCATTTAAGGGGCATTGGGGTCAAGTCAGCCCATGATTAACTTTTGGTCAACTAGGGTCCACCAAATGTTCAAATATTTGTTTAACATTTAAAATGGATGATAATGAATATGTTTAAATGTTTTGGGGGAATGTCCCAAGGTCAAATTCCATAAGATGCAAAATATAGTGACATTAGTTATAAATAATTAAAGGTTTTATAGCCTTTTGAAGTGAATTCATATTTACGGGTTAGAGGGTTCATATTGACTTGAAATTAGGTTTGTTTTCCTTTAATACATGCCTAATTAATATGCAACTGATAGATCATGAATCTAAGGTCATTTGGTTTGGTTTTGAGTTGATTGAAAAAACACCAAAATGGGTTATGGGATAAGGGACTTTGTTCTTGACTTTTGGTTTTAAATTTTGAGTTCGATTTTAGATTTAGGATTAGATAAATTGAGTTTAATTTACTAATTCCAATCATAATCATTTAGGTTATTGTTAATGTTGGAGTAGAAGAAATTAAATGATAACCTTTATGTGGCTGCTACTTGAGGAAATTTGAGCTGAATTTTGATTTGAGTTAGATTTAGTAAACCTTAAAAAGAAAAATGAAAATGAGGCCAACAATTTTAGCCTTCTAAAATAATCCAACTTTGAAATAGGAAGCCTATGTTTTTGTCACTTATTTTGGTGGGCAATAGGTCCACTTTAGTATGTCACCCATTCACCGCACCTCAATTCTTAGAAAATAAAGGGAGGATTAACCATCCTTTCCTCCTCGTAGTTATTTTCAACTTGATTAGGTGTAATAATGAGGATGAGCAATTTTCCCCTCACTTCTTTACAAGTCTAGCATATGTTAAGGCCCATGAATTTGGGATCTTAATAATTTAATGATCAAAACTATAACTCTAAAATTATGTGTTAATTAATTCACCAAAAAATGACTAATCACTTAAATAAAAATTTGAGGGGTAATAAATTGTATAATATTAACCTAATCTTATAATTTTAACCCTTCACCTAATCATAGGTAGTTAAATAATACTAATTTTTCACACACTTAGGTGTTGGAAATGGTTTTTTTTTTTTCACACATTTTTATAGCTAGGGTAACAATTTCAATTTCTTTATTTTATACTTCTCATTTGTGATAATATGATGATGCTTTTTTTGGCTAGACTTGTTTCTAATTATTTCTTTTACTATTATATAAATTGATGAGTGGGCATTTACCCTTAATTAGATAGAATTTGTGTATGAAAGTTTGTTAGGGATGTTAAGCCCTATAGAACTGGCCCAATCTAACCAAGAGGGGGGGTGAATTGGTATTTTAAAATTTCTTTTCACAAAGAATAAAAATTGCATAAACCAAAATCACACCACAAAAATAAATGCGGAATTAAAAGTGCGGAAGCAAAAAATAAGAACACAGAAATTTATAATGGTTCGGGCAACTCAACCTACGTCCACTCCTTGGAGGCACCCTCCAAGTATTGCACTACAAAACGTGACTCTCCTTTAGCCCCCACGGCTAGGCGGAGAAGCCCTCATAAGAACCTCCTTTTTGCCACCCCAGCAAGGCAGAGAACCTATCTCCTTTTGCTTCCTCCTGAAGCTGGCAGAGAACCACAACCAAAAGCTAACTCCTCACCTCTACCGACCCTTCCATGGACTAGAAATTCTAGACGAAGAAGAAGCAGAGCGATCCTTGAAGCAACCCTTGTGAATCCCCTCACAAGCTCCCCCTCACAAGATCCTCTCTCTCCCCCTCTCTCTCTTTCTCTCATCAAGGCCTTCTCAGGTCAAGGCAGTAGCCAAAGGTTTTCTAAAACGTTGAACATGAGCTCTTAAATAGAAGAGCTTCAAAGGAGCTCATTTATTGCAAGTTGCCGACTTTATCGTCCAGGCTGATATGGACATCGGCCTGGCCGATCAATACAAAACTCAAAAGATCGGCCAGAGCATAGCCCTGGATACACTCCTAGGCGATTGAAATTTGGCTTGATCGTCCAGGCCGATTTCACGAACGTCCTGGCCGATTAGTTCAAATCAGAGTAAAATCTTCCTGAGCATAGCCCTGTATACGAGCTGGCCGATATTTATCGTCCTGAAGTAACTTAAGGTTTTTGACTGGATCGTCCTGGCCTATCTTGCGATCGTCCAGGATGATATGATCGTATCAATCATCCTTAATTAATCATTTGATTTCCTGATCAATTAAGGCATAATTTGAGAATTTCGTCCAGGCCGATCCTTAATCGTCCTGGCCGATAATTTAAAAAATATAGTATACCTTAATTGTCTATGGCGACAACTTCTTTCTGTTTTGAGCTTATCGTCCTACATTATACCTTAATTGTTTATGGCGGCAACTTCTTTCTATTTTGAGCTTATCGTCCTGGCCGATACACGTATAGTCCAGGCCGATATGTTAATGACGGCTGCCTTAATTAAGAATCCTTATTTAAACTTTCTGTTTTAAGCCTGATCGTCCAGGCCGATGTAATAAATCGTCCTGGCCGATATGAGTAAAAAAAGAAGTTCTAAGTCTCTCAAGTGTGTGTGTAGGGTTACTTAGCATCAATCTCTTTGACCATTACAAGTAGACTCAAGAAGTGAAAAACAAAAGTACAGACTGACTCAACCCTAAACCTACACAACCCTGAATTGGCTTCGTCTTGTTCGTCCGATCTTCGATTCCTAAAATGTTAGAAGCAACAAGCAGTACAAGAGAAATAGTGTTATTCAATCATCAAAACATAAGCCATGAAAATAGATTTGCAACAATCTCCCCCTTTTTTATGATGACAAAACACTACGAAAACAATTAGTAGTAAAAGTTCTGGATCGACAAAAAAAGGAAAATCATAAACTTCTCCCCCTTTTGACATATCAAAAAGGAGGGAACAAAAGACAAATAGCAAATGAATTTTTTTTTTTTTAACCAAGGCATGAAATGATATAGTATTCCATGTGGTTTGTTAAAACTTGTGAGTTAATGAGTTAATAATCTCATTAATCCATAGAATAGTAGAATATCCATTCATGGTTTACTCTTAGCTCAAACGTTTCCTTAGGGTAGAATCGTCTTTTTAAATCAATGACCTAACTCAAATAATTAATTGGATATGAGAAAAAGAATCCACCCATCACTTGTCTTAAAAAAAATCTTTATAAAATAATGAAGTAAAGTAAATTTGTCACGATCGCAAGATAATCGACATCAAGCCTTTGACAACCAAAACTTCTAAGTTCTAAAAAATTTAAAAAGGGAGAATAGCTTGCTTTTGAGTGGTCTCATTTTATGCCTCTTGTCAATTTAGTGGCGCTTTGCGCATCTTTTTTTATAGATTTTTCAATTTTTGGCGTCTTTGCGCTTCTTTTGTTGGCATCATTGGCCAAATTTTGTTATTTTTTGCAAGCTAGATTCTCTTTTATAATCCTTTAAAAATCTTAGTTGTGAATATATCTTCTCAGATATTAGAGAATAGGAGCTCTCTCTCTAAACATAAGGAAGAATTACCACAAGCAGAATTAATAATCAAAGACAAGAGTAACGAGGGATCTTGATGTGATAAAAAGACTTTAATCATTATAAATACAGATAGATTTGCTTAAGCACGCTTAAGAAAGATCTCAATTTCATAAACCAATTTTTAATATTTGAGATAGACTTTTGATAAGAAAAGAAATTATGCACTAAATAGGTTAGAGAAAGAGACACAATCACAAGATATTCTACCATCTAAGAGATTAAGTAGATGAAAACACATTGACTACAAATTTTTAAAAATAAGGACAAGGAATATATACATATCAGCGATGATTTTGAAAAATTACGTAAAAGAGACAAAAGAAAAATAAGACACACTAAAGTTAAAACAACAAAAGAAAAAGAAACAAAAAGCAAAAGAAATAATTTAAAAGTTTCATGCATTTGTCAATCACACCCAATCTGGTCTTAAAGAATTGAAAGTGTCGAAGGCTAGTGGTATAGTAAAGATGTCGCCGTTGGGTTTCAGTTGTCACATGGTGTAAACTCAAAGTCTCCCTTAGTCACATGATCTTAATAAAGTGAATGCCTAATTGTCAATGTGTTTAGTCCTTAAATGTTGGATAGGATTCTTAGAGATACATATGGAATAGTGTTTTCACAAAAGATTCAGATGGTGCTTACATGTAATCCTAATCCAAAACCTGTTGTTTCAACAAAGGACCTTGGGCACACAACTTCTAAGAGTAATGATTTCCAGCTTCAGCAGTGGAAAGTGCAATAGAGGGTTTTGCTCCTACTAGCCACGAAGACCAAAGATTGTCCAATGAATTGACAAGTTCCAGAAGTGCTTTTTCAATCCACCTTGCATCCTGCAAAATCAGAGTCAGAAAACCAATAATTCTCAAAAGAAGTGTTGTGTCTAGGGTACTAAATCCCTAAGCCTTGTGTCCCAAAAGGTATCTAAAATTCCTTAACAGCAGTCATGTTTGGATTCCTTAGGGTCAGCTTGAAACCTAGCACAAAGGCAAACACTAAACATGATATCAGGTCGGCTCACAGTCAAGTAAAGTAAAGATCCAATCATGCCTCTATACTTCTTCTGATCAACAGACTTACCACTTGGGTCCTTATCCAATGGAACACTAGAAGTCATGGGAGTGTTAATTGGCTTAGCTTTGTCCATCTCATATTTCTTTAAAATGTCCTTTATGTATTTTGTTTGATTTAGAAAAGTTCCATCCTCAATTGTTTTATGCTAAACCTAAAAAGTAGGACAACTCTCCCATCAAACTCATCTCACTCTTTACTCATTGTTTTAGAGAAATCATCACACAATTTTTTATTAGAAGATCCAAAGAGTATATCATCCACATAAATCTGAAAAATGAGTAAATCATCTCAACTCTCCTAAGAAAAGGGGTGGTGTCTACGCTCCCTTGACAAACTCCCTCTCTAGTAAGAATGTGCTAAGCCTCTCATACCAAGGCTCTTGTACTTGCTTTAAACCATACAAAGCCTTTTTTAATTTAAACACATGATTTGGAATTGGAGTCTCAAAATTGGAGTTGTTCTACAAAAACATCTTCCTTTTATTTCCCTATTTAAAAAGGCACTCTTGACATCCATTTGAAAAAGCTTAAATCCTTTATAACAGGCAAGACTAATAGACTCTAATGGCTTTTCCAATCTAGCTACAGGGGCAAAGGTCTCCTCAAAGTCTATCCTTCTATTGATTGTACCCATTAGCCACCATCTTGATTTATTCCTCACCACACTCTTGATCATTCACCTTGTTCTTAAGACCCACTTTGTCCAACTACACTTTGTCCCTTATGTCTTTCCACAAGCACCCAAACTCATTCCTAACAAATTGATTCAATTCTTCTTGCATTGCTAAATCCAAAACTCAATCAGAAAGGGCTTGGTTAATGGTGGTGGGTTCAGTCATAGAGATAAAGGCAGAGTGGTTCACTCCTTCCTAAGTCCATGTCTAGTCTTAACTCCACTAGAAGGGTCTCCTAAGATCAAATCCTTGGGGTGACTAGTAGAGTATCTCCAATCTCTAGGCAAAGTGTGTGAAGGTTCTCCTCTTTCATCAAAATTTTTACTCCTTGGGTGACTTCTTCTACACTTCATTACTTAGGTGCTCACTTCCCCTTCCCCAATTTTCTACTCCACTTGCAATCTATCCAACATCATCATCTTCCTACTCATGTTTCTTAGGATCAGATTCATTCAAAACCTAATATGGGTTTGTTTCTTCCACCATCAAGTTCTTTTGTTAAACACCTTAAAAGCTTCCCAACACTAGAATATCCCAAGAATACTCCTTCATCAGATTTGGATCAAATTTTCCCAAGTGAGACTTCCCATTGTTGTGTATGAAAACTTACAACGCAAAGACATGAAGGTGGGAAAGATTGGGGTGTCCTACCTTAAGGATCTCATAGGGTGTCTTCTCCTAATTTGGCTCTAACATTCACCCTATTCACACCATATAAGAAGCTGTGGTTTAACCGCTTCAGCCCAAAAGTATTTTGGAAGTGAATACTCAGAAAGCATGGCTCTAGCGGGTTCCACCAAGGTTCGGTTCTTCCTTTCAGCTACCCCGTTTTTGCTGAGGGGTCCTAGGGGATAAAAATTGTGGCTAATCCTTGTCTCACAAAAATCTCCAATCTTTCATTTTAAACTCTCCCACATGATCACTATGGATGGTCAAAATCTCACACCTAGCTTTTTTCTGATCAAAGTAGAAAATGTTTTAAACTCCTCAAAAGACTCATTTTATGTGAAAGAAATCTAGTCCAAGTGAACCTCGAGTAGTCATCAACAATCACAAAACCATAGACTTTCCCTCCCTAGCTGGCAGTGCTAATAGGTCCAAACAAACCATGTGAAAGGACTTGTAAAGGTCTAGAGGTGCTAATGTCCTTAATGGGGGGAAAGTGGAGTGGACGTTGCTTCCTAGTTGACAGGCACACAAAGGTGGTATTTTGAAAACTTAAGTTTGGGTACACCTCTAACTAGGTCCTTTTGGGTCACTTTCCTAAAAGGTTTTCATACTTGCATGACAAAGCTCTTGTGCACAACCAAGAATCATCAAATCACAGTTTTTAAGCAAAAGAAGCAGCACATTCAATGTTATTTAAAATCAAGTATCTAGACATAGTGGATCCTTTTCCTGCAAAATAGTATTGTTCTTAACTTACAATGCATGAATTTGCAAAGAACTGACGATGAAGCTTTGTCACAGAATTGACTAATGCTGAGCAAGTTGGGGCTTCAATCCATCTGAAGCAAAACATTTTTCATCATAAGGTTCTTGGAATTACCAATTATACCTGCTCCTACCACCTTCTTGGTGGTGTTGTCTCCAAGAGTAACCTTGCCTCCAGTCCTGGACTCTAGTAACACAAACTGGCTGGCAATCACCAGTCATATGTCGAGAGCATCCAATGTCCAGGTACCACATCCTCTCACGAGGTCTTTTTGTGAGAGCCTCCTACAAAATTACCAAATGTTAGATTTAGGAACCCAAGCAGGTTTGGGTTCCTTCTTATGAAGAGAAGAATGCATGTAGTATGGTAATGTTGTGGATCTTGCACCATAGGTCTCCACTCCCAATGTGTATTACGGTGAACGGTGCAGTGTGTGAGATGTGTCCTAGCATGCACATGA
>NW_021318773.1:460135-518516 GCF_001605985.2 Dendrobium catenatum
AGGTTTTTGACTGGATCGTCATGGCCGATCCTGCGATCGTCCAGGACGATATGATCGTATCAATCATTCTTAATTACTCCCTTAATTTCCTGATTAATTAAGATATAATTTGAGAATTTCGTCCAGGCCGATCCATGATCGTCCTGGCCGATAATTTAAAAAATACAATATACCTTAATTGTCTATGGCGGCAACTTCTTTCTGTTTTGAGCTTATCATCCTGGTTGATACACATATAATCCAGGCCGATATGTTAATGATGTCTTCCTTAATTAAGAATCCCTATTTAGACTTTCTGTTTTAAGCCTGATCGTCCAGGCCGATGTAAAAAATCGTCCTGGCCGATATGAGTAAAAACCGAAATTCTAAGTCTCTCAAGTGTGTGTGTGTAGTGTTACTTAGCATCAATCTCTTTGACCATTACAAGTAGACTCAAGAAGTGAAAAACAAAAGTACAGACTGACTCAACCCTAAACCTACGCAACCTTGAATTGGCTTCGTCTTGTTTGTCCAATCTTCGATTCCTGAAAAGTTAGAAGCAACAAGCAGTACAAGAGAAATAGTGTTTGTCAATCATCAAAATATAAGCCATGAAAATAGATTTGCAACACTGTAGAGATATTTTTTGCTGGTGGCCACAATCTCGAAGGCTAATAAAAATGCTCAAATAATTGTCCTAATGCACGTTATTAAAGTGCTATGAGGATTGTTAATCCCTTGTGAATATGGACCTAAGGATAATATCTGGATGATTATATATATAATATTTTAAGTGTTCTAACAAATGTTTTTATAGGGAATTATTATAATTTTTTTTTTAAAATATAATTTTAGTTAGGAAAGATATATATGTGTGTGGGTATTTTAGAAGGTAGGAGGACAAACAATTGGAGATTAATCAAGTCTCCACATAACATTTCAGTTTTATATAGATCTAGGCTTATTGTTTTGGTTAGCTCAGCCACCTTTTTTTTTTCATAAGTGTATTGCTGAACCCAACTACATTTATGGCCTCTAACTATTATTTTTTATTTGATTATTATATTTTTTTTACATTTCATAAACATTAGAATTACATGTTTTTTCCATGTTTCTTACTTTATTTTTCTTGGAGGTGGCTCTAACAGAGTTAACATTAGTCTCTTAGGTTATTAAACTTTCTACATATAAAACATTTTCTTAAACAAGATAAAAAAGAAAACATGACTTAAAATAAACCAAATTTCTTCTAAACTATACATGACTCCACTTGGGTGACTCTTTAAAATTTAATTGATATTTCAAACTAAATCCACTTTATAATGACTACTTGCTAATTTTAATTAGCCCTACCATACTTGCATAACCTGAGTTAATCATATAGATTTTCTTTTACCACATAGAGGGATATTTCATCATTGTATAATATAGTATTAGTTATGGTTGGGCCAAAGGTCCATTCATCTTCTGCACCTTCCACAACTCTTGTATTTGCATAATATTACATTATATAGATTTGAGATTCTATGTGGAGTTTAGTTGGTACCCCTTTTTGAACAGGGTGGTAAATGCATATTAAGCTTTCTTAGATTCCTAGGAGGGACTAAGTTATAGGTCCCCTTATTATCTTACATTAATTAGGTTAGGGGTGTTAGTACTTGGGTTACAGTATATCCCTTTTAGATCTAGGATCAAAAGATGGTGGTATGGTTATATAATGATATGTCTTACATTGTGTGAGCTCTTCATTCTATGAAGGCTATGAATCCCACTTATCTATGTCACACTGACAACATATCTTACATCCTTCTCTCATGTATGCTTTGTGTATGATTTCTTCTGCTATGATTTATTTTTTTCTAACTTGATGAGTCCTTAGATAATCTTGATATGCTTAATAGCCCGATTAATCCTATCCTTATTTGAAATAGGAAAGCCTAGAGATCTCGTTACGCACTAAACCAACAAGAGAATAAAATAGCATCCCTTATCAAGAGTATTCTTGAGTGATGGCCTAATAAATAATTAACCATGAGGGATTATGCCCATTAGAAATCAACACCAACATCAAATAAATCCCATTCGAGCTGATATATTATAGGGGGAAATCTCATGATTAAAGGGTTATAAATATCATTATCCATTTAGATGTCTAAGGAAAAGTTTTTAATTATTATGGATAATTGTATGTATGATTCCATCTACTTGTATATTGGTCTGCTTGCGTAGAGTGTAAAGGCCTACATTTTTATCCTCCTATGGGCTAGTGCAGTCATACCCTACATTCTAAACCCATGAGCAGCATCTTTTCCACTCCTCCTAATGGGACTTAGGTTTTCTTTGATATAAATTCATGAAAGTCCACAAGACACACAAGTATTTATATCAAATCAAGTAAGAAAGTGATATAGAAGTCTCTCAATCTCATGAGGAAGTGTTTTTCTTAATTGTAATTGAACTACTAGTGCTCACTCTAACTGCACAATTTATCTGGCTAAAAATAAAAATGGATATTTTGGAGTTTTAGTTAGGTAAAAATTTCTTTTTAATGGAAAGAAAATGTTTTGGACTAATGAGTATTTGACAACATAGAGTTCTTAACAAAACTCTTTATTTTTTACATGGATTAGAGTATATGCATCGCTCTACCTTTGTTGAGAATATAGGGGGAAAATGGGTGGTTTAAGGCCTTCCTAAAATTGTATTAACACTATAGAACCTAGAAAGTTTAACAATCTATTTTAATACTTCTAATTATTCCAATATTCCTCCATTGAGGTTATACATTACCCTAGATATTAAATACATACATACCCATTATTTTCATTAAATGAAGAATATAATATATTGAAAACATTTATAAGATAATTTAAAGTATAAGAGTCTACATTAGTGCTTACTACATGTTTACATCATTAGCCAAAAACTAGGGATTTAGTAAGGCATGTATAAAAAAGAAGCAAACTCATTCCCATTTTGTTCAGATAAAAAAGATACTAGAGAATGAATAAGATAAATACCACCTGCAAGGAACAATTGATATTCTCCATAATCCTTCTTTATGCCTTTATAATTTGCTTACATAAATAGAATCTATAATCTCCTAAAACAAAGTATCTAGCACTTCCCTAGCCTCCCCTAGACTTTACTTTAAAGGGAAACTAAAAAAAGAAATAATAAATTATAAGGCTCCATAAAAATGATGGAGATCCCTAAAAAATAACTAAAAATTATTTATACATGCATAAAAATTATTTATGCATGCATAAAAATTTGTTCAGGTATCACGGTGTTCGACAAGATAGCACGACGTTGAAGTGAATTTAACTAGCACCTCAAAGTTGTAATATATGCTCCTCTGCAATGTTGGGCTGACTTGGTAGGGTTATTGGGAAAACTATTGTATCTTATGGTTGAAATGATGTGACGCCTTATTCCAGCAACTGCTCCTCCATGGTGTTATAAACTTTTAGTACTAGAGCACTTGCCTCTTTTATCTAAAACTATAATATCTAAATGACTTGCACTTCAATGTTAATTTTTTTTTTTTTTTTTGAGATTCAAGTGTTGTGATGTTCACTTGCTCTTCATCAAGGAGCTGACCTTCTAAAAAATTTTAGACAAGCTAGCACTGCGATGATAAAATTTTGTATTATGGTGCATTAGTAATCCATGCTTTGGTGTTATCCATGTTGGTGTTGAAGCGCTGTTTAACACTAGTAAATTTTTTTCCATTTTTGAATTTTTTTTGTATAAACACAACTAAAAGAACACATTTTTATTGATTATAAATATAATACAAAGTATAGAATTTATACTCAATAAGTTTTAATATATGTTTTAGTCATGAATGAATTTTTGTTTGATCAAGAGAATCTAGCTAGTGAAACTTGCTAAATTTATTCCTTAAGGATCATTTGAGCCAGAACATCCAATCCAATTGTTTATTTTTAGTTTATTGGAAGTTCACTTCATACTTGACCAAGCCAATGCAAAACAAGAGATCAAGTTTAAGTATTTGTTTTAGATTGACCCTTATTGAAGAGGGTTCTGATTGGATTGAATTCCAGTAGAGCAGAATGCAAATCTCCATTAGACTTTAGTAGTTAGAGATAATGGATTGAGTTAGGGATCTTTGACCTGAAGTAGCTCGATGGTGCTTTGCTAATCTTGTATTTGATAGGGATAGGGATTTGGGAAGACTAAAGATCGATTGAGGAACTTACAAGGATAATTTTAAAACCAAGAGATAGAACCATTCTTTAATTTTAATAATATTTGTAGTGTATTTATAATTCAACCAAGTTGGAATATTGGCCAGGTGAGTCCCTACCAGGTATCTATTTAGTTAAGGAATGCCTATCTAGGAGTTAATAAATTAGTAAGGAAGTTAGGAGCCATATTATCAGGTATGCAAGTTATTATAGTTGAATCAATGATTAAGCTGATTATTTCTTGAGATTTCAACCACCTCAAGCAGCCACCTGGCCAAAGGTGATGTTGAAAATTATTTGGAATGTTTTGTAATATGATGCATATATTAGATGTGTTTAATTATAGTTGGGATACAAAATGAATCAAGAAAGGCTTTATTTGGAACCTTGGGTTTACCATTTTAATTTTACCTGAGTTATAAAAATGGCTAAGGAGAGGATTAATTTGGTAACATGGGTTAGCCAATTTGGGTAATAGAGTCTTGCCCATGCATCAGATCTATTGGGATTGATGCATAGGGTCCCTAGGCACCTATTACATGTATTGATTTAATTTAATTTATAATTCTTTTAGTTTGGCTCAGTGAAAACAATTTTGGTTCGCTTGAGTCAACCATTGTGGCTATTGTAGGCAGGCCCATGGGTTGAATTTTCTTGGCCAGAACCTTAGGAATTCAATGAACTGTTCTAACGTGTTTGGGAGCAATGGGTTAACATATATAACTTAGATTGTTAGAGATGACCTTATGGTAAGCTTGGTCAACCAGATTTGACCAAACCTAGTTATTGGGTCCATTGTGTTCCAATTTACAAGGCTTCGTTGCCTTCATTCAATTTCATGTAGAATAGATTCAATGAGGTGAAATAATTAAAATTAAATATTTTTCTACATGATTATGAACTATTCTACATGAAACTGAGAAAAACTATCACAGATATATACACTCATTTTACACAAATAGTCACCTCATTGCATGCTTTAGGTAGGGAAAAAACAAATGTTGAAAAAGTAAATAAAAATCTTTATTGTTCGTCTACTACTTATGATGCAAAGATAACAACTATAACATAATTGAAATACTTAAATATTTATTCTATCAATAATCTTCTTGGGGCACTAATTATTTATGACCAAGAAGTGACTCAAAGACAGATTGATGCAAGTGAGGAGTGGAAAAAGAAAAACATTGCATTGAAAGTGGATGACTTAGAGTGTGATCAGTAACAGCCTGAGGATGAAGATGACATTCTAAGGCAATCCAAAAAATTTCTTAAAATGAAGCAATTGAAACATCACCAATGGAATAAATGTATGTTCCACAAAAATGCTAAGGCTTCTAATGATTTATTTTGTTATGAATGCAGGAAGCCTAGACACGTCAAATTTGAATACATAAATCTTATAGCCAATCCTAAAAAGGAAAAGGTCGAGGAGAAAAGCAATGTAAGGAAGGGAAAGATGAGATTATAAAGAGCATTTTGGGCAGATTCAGCTTCAGATTCCTAAAAAAAAGCATAGGAGGAAGTTAGTAATTTTTGTTTAATAGATGACAAGCTTGATCTGTTAGATCTAGAAGAGCTATATGACTTAACCTATGAAGAGTTATTTGATGTTTTTGAGAAAATTCATACTACTTATAAAAAACTTATAAAGATGCATGCTAGGTTGAACATAGAATTTTTAGAATTACAAACAGAGCATGAAATCCTTAGGAATGATCACACACTGATTGATAGCAACCACATAAAATTATTTTAAGAGTTTGATGAGTTGAACAAACAATGTGAACTATTGAAATCATCACATATTGAACTTGAAAATGATTTTAAAATACTAATGTATGAATCTGATAGTATAGAGCACTATTTTAAAGTTTACAATGCTATTTTAGAAAGTGCTAACTCATTTTTTAAAACTAAATTGAAAGCACTTAAGGAGAATAGCATACCACCCACACTTGAACAATTTTACAATCCTGATCAGAAGCCTAAAATATTAAAACATAAGAAAAGACAATTTAATACACGTTGATTGATAAATCCTTTTCCTGGAGTATAATATTTTCTTGTGGATTAATTGGGCAAATCTCACACAATTGTACTATTTATAATAAAACTCATTTAGTGTGGATACCTATGATGCATAAAATAAATCATATCAAACATGCATTTAGATTATTTTTGTCAAGATGAGAACCTAATCTTATTTAAGTTCCCAAGACTAACGCTTGATTATCTTGTAAAAATACTCTTATACAAGACCTCATGAGATCAGTTAGTACATGGATAGTGGATGTTCAAAGCACATTACTAGAGATAGGACACAATTTATATCGCTGGAAGTCAGGAATGGAGAAAAGGTTATATTGGGAGATAATGTCACTAGGAAAAGGGTATGCATAAGTATGATTGGAAATTTGAATTATTTTTTCATTGAAAATATTTTATTGGTAGTAGGCTTAAAGCCTAACCTATTGAGTATTAGTAAGCTATATGATAATGGTTATAGTGTAAAATGTTTCCCATTAGTTACTTAATAAGCAAAAATTTAATTGATGTTTGTATAGAACTAGGGTAAATAATATGTACATGCTTGATTTGAATTGTATTAAATCTTATAATGCCTTTTGTCTAAAATCAATTACTAATTAATCATAGTTATGACATAGGAGACTTTGTCATGCAAGCATGAAAAATCTTAGGAAAATTACATAAAAAAATTTTTTAGAGGAATATCCAAACTAGATTTTATTAAGGATCACTTGTGTGATGCATGTTAGTTAGAAAAATAGGTGAAGTCCTCTTTTCATTTCATTAAGGATCTTAAAACTAGCAAACCATTAGAAGTCATTCATATGGATCTTTTTGGACCGATTAACATTGTAATACAAGGAGGTAAAGTGTTTGGATTTATTATAGTTGATGACTTTTCATGATTCACTTGGGTTTAATTTTTATTTCATACGAGTAAATCATTTGAGGAATATAATAATTTTTGCACTTGAATTCAGAGGAATTTAGGGTGCAAGATTTTATCAATTCAAAGTGATAATATAGGAGAACTTGAAAATAAAAAATTTGAAGTTTTTTGTAAAGAACATAGAATAGATCATAATGTTTCTACACCCAGGATCCCTCAGCATAATTGCATAATAGAAAGAGAGAACAAAACATTAATTGAAGCCGCTAGAGCCATGTTTGCATAGTACTCACTTTCAAAATATTTGTGGCTGAACTGGTTAGTACAACTTATTCTATTTTGAATAGGGCGAACATTAGATCCAAAATAAACAAAAAAAATTCTATCAATTTCTTAAAGGGAGAACACCGAATTTGTCACATTTATATGTTTTTGGATGTATGGTGTTCATTCATAATAATGACAAAACTCCTTTAGGAAAATTTGATCCAAAATATGATGAAAGTTTTTCTTAAATATTCTAGTATTGAAAAATCTTATAGAGTTTTTAATAAGAGAACTTTGGTAGTTGAGGAAACCATACATTGCATTTAATGAATCAAGCATTTTGGAAGATCCAAGGTTGGAAGAAGATCATATTGAAAATTTCACCCAAGGAATTAAAAAGACAAATTTAGAAGAGAAGGTTGGATTAGAAAACTTTTTACCTAGAGAATGGAGATTTTCTAAGAATCACCATAAGTAATTGATTTTAGGTGAGCCTATTGACGGTGTTAGGACTAGGAATAAAATTAGTAAAGAGGTGAATCATTCTAGATTTATTTCATTGGTTAAACCCACTAATATAAATCAAATACTTTCAGATGAAATTTAGATTTTGGCCATGCAGAAAGAATTAAATCAATTTATAAGAAATGATGTTAGGGATTTGATTAAAAGGCCTAAGAATCAAATTGTTGTTGGAACTAAGTGGGTGTTCGAAAATAAAATTAATGATTTAGGAGTTTTAATTAGAAATAAGGCAATATTGGTGGAAAAAGGGTATAATAAAATAAAAGGGATTGATTTTAAAGAAACTTTTTCTCATGTAGCCAGACTTTAAACAATTAGGGTTTTATTAGCCTCTACCTGTTTTAAAGGTTTTCAATTATATCAAATGGATGTTATGAATGCCTTTCTAAATGGGGTGATACAAGAGGATGTTTATGTTGAGAAACCTCTACGTTTTGAAATTTCTAAATTCCCTAATTTTGTGTTTAAATAAAAAAAGTTAACATATGGACTGAAATAGGAACCTAGGGCTTTATAAGAGGTTAAACACTTTCCTATTAGAGAAATCATTTATGAAAGGAAGTGTGGATACTACTCCCTTTTTAAAAAGGATAAGAGATTACATACTGATTATTCAAATATATGTTAAAGATATCTTATTTAGATCTATAAGTAAAATTTTTTGTGATGATTTTTAAAAAATAATACGTAATGAATTTGAGATGAGTTTGATGGTAGATTTTAGTTATTTTCTTAGTTTTAACATAAGGGAAAATGAGGAAGGAACTTTTCTTAGTCAGTTGAAGTATATTAAGGACATCCTAAATAAATATGAAATAGATAATGTTAAACCAATGACTACACCAATTAGTTCCTAGTGTAGTTAGATAAGGACCCTAAGGGAAAATCTATTGATAAAAAAAATTTAGAGGAATAATTGGATCATTTCTTTGCTTGAATGCTAGCAAACCAGATATAATACTTAATATTTATTTGTATGATAGATTTAAATCTGATCCAAACGAATCACATTTAGCAGCAGTTAAAAGAATTCTCATATATATTTTGTGAATTTAGAATTTAGGGATTTAGTATCCTGAGCCCAACTCTTCTTTTTGAAATAGTTGGATATACAGATTCAAATTTTGTAGGATATAGTGCTGATCAAAAAGTACATCTAAAACTTATTAATTCATTAGAAATTTTTTATTTTCTTGCTCTAATAGAAAACAAAATTTATTAGCCCTTTCTACTGATGAAGTAGTCTACATTGCCTAATGTAGTTGTATGGCACAAGTTATTTAGTTAAAATAATAATTGATTAAACTAGGACTTTCTATTGGCATAATTCCTATTTTTAATTAAAATACTAGTGTCATGTGCATTTCAAAGAATCCTATTCAATATTCTAGAACCAAGCAAATAGACATAAACCACCACTTTAATAGAGATCATATAGCTAAGGAAGAGATTGAATTGTATAATGTTACTGCAGGGAATCAACTTGCAGAAATTTTTACAAAACTAGTGGCCTTTGATACATTTAGCACTTTAAGGACTATATTAGGTGTGATTGATCTTAATGCTTAAATTAAAATTCTAGAAACTTAATTTGTTATGTAATTATTTGTTTCCTTATTTTTACTTATTATTTATTTTGTTTGTTTTTGTTTTTGTGTGTTATGTTTTTTGTTTTTCAGATTATTTTTTTGTTTTATTGCAAACAAGTCATTAGATTTAAGGTGATTGGTTTTGAGAAGATTTTCTTATTATAATGTCTTATTTTCTAAGTGTTCTCTTCATAATGTACAATTTTTTTTTTACTATATGAATTATGTAGCTTGTACAAATAAGTTTCTGAGTTAAGCGCACGAAACTTATATTTTCATATGATTTTGTATTGTAATCTTAAAGCGTTATAATGTACAATATGTGTTGTTTCATTTATACGAGTGGGATTGGTTTTCTAGTTAATGTCAATTATTGATTACAGATCATACATCTAAAATTACATTTCTTCTATACGATCCTGTTATCAATTTCTATTGGGAACAAACCTAATCATCATTAAATAATCTGTAATATTTTGATTGTCCCAGACAAAAAAATATTCATTTCTACGATCGTATGGTCAAAATGTATGTACAAAAGGATGCCTCTAAAATGGCATTTTAAGAAAAGCTGTTTCATTTTTGGTCATATCCATTTATATGTACGAAATTATTTTTACATCGTATTGTCATAATTTTGTATTGTATGATAAGTCAATTTTCTTTAAATAGAATTGTCTTTGGATACATTTTTCAACATTTACGCATCCATTTCAAATCTTCTAGAGCCCACATCTTAGGAATTGCAAGTAGTAGAAAACAACCCTGCTTCTCTAAGGGATCTTCCTCAAGATCTGGTAGGGATGACAAATTTCTATACAAAGAGAATGAGCACGCTTTCTTTTGGTATTCAGATGCAAAAATTACCCCTTCCCAACTCCTCATTTAGAGTGATATTCATTTCTCTATCTTTCCTAACTCTCATCTCTACCTACCATAAAGAGATATTCCAAAATTTTATGGCTAACATGAAAGTAAATCAAGACCACAGTAGGATTACCTCCTATGTTCTCAAGAAATGAGTGGAAATCACAAAGGAAGATCTTAGAGGTGTTGCCCAAGTGAGTCATTTATCTCAGTTTTACACTCTCAATCAAAATACTCATATTATTCAGCACATTTTGAGAACCTCAGTTATTCCAAAAGCTGGTGATCGCATAAACAGACTCCTCTTTTGTCTACAGTCACTTATTTGATAATGACTGAAAAATCTTTTGATGAAGTGCAACTTATCAGGGATTATATTTTTAATCTTTTTGAGATTAGATTTCCTCATCATAAAAGAAAGAAAATTGTAGCTTTAGGATATCTAGTTGCTTATGTCTTAGAAAAGAAGTATGATTTTATACATCTTGATCCTCCCGTTGAACTCCCTATTTACTTTATTGATGCCTCTTTTTAGGAACTCTTTTGGTTGGATGAAAGCTCTGTGGATCAAAACTCATTTTAATCAATGCTTTGATCAAATTGAGAATCACCTTAATCATTAGGATGCTAGATATAATGAAGACTTGGGTTGGATCCGATGGCAGTTTGATTCTGTGAACATGAATGTAGCTACGATAAGTAGTTATTTTTCAATATTGAACCAACCACCTCCTCCAAATCAAGGCCCCTCTAATTACTAGATGTACTTATGTGATGTTGTTATTTCTTATGAGTATTTGTATTTAATTTATAGATGTATTCATGTGATTTTAGTGATCTTGTGTGTTAGTTATTTCATGTGTTATATCTCACATTATATTTCTTATGATGATGTTAGATGAAGAAAAGTGTTCGTATATGCTTTCGAATGAAAAATGAAATGATGAAAGGCTTCGTTGACATGCATTGAATTTCATTTCTTGAAATTTTAATTTAAAAAAAAAATAATCATTTGTTGTTCATCTCTTGGATAAAATTTTTAATTATTTCGTTCTATAAATTAATTTTCTTACAAATTTATTCTTCGAAAATTTAAATTAAATTTATAATTGGATATAGATTAAAAGATAATTTTTATATTCATATAGATAATATTATTTTGATATAATTACTACAAAATAGATATATTATTTATTTATTTTATTTTTCAATGTATTTATTTTTGTTATTAGTGGAATTTTAATTAAGATTATTGATATTGGAAAGACTTAAAAAGTAAAAAAGTAAAAAAAAAAAAGAATGCACAAAGAAAGCAAAAATAGAAAAGACGAGTAATGGGTTGTAATGTGAAAAGTGGCACAAAATTAACCCAAATAGAAAAGATGCACAAAGTGAGCCACTAACATTTAAAAAAATACACAATGTCATCAACTGAAAAAATTAGCATTGCCCTTTCCTTTATCATTATATCTCTAATCAACAATCATCTTCAATATTGAATTAGAAACTGTTGAATCTTTACTTCATGAATTTTGTAATAACTATTTTTATTTAATTTGTTTAGAATGAATAAAGAACATGGTAGACTTTTCTTATCGTAGTTGTTATTTGATTTAAACTTTTAATTTTTCTTTTTAACATTAGGAAGTTAATGTTGTATGTGCAAATCCACTAAAATCTTCTTCTTCATTAACCTTTTTTATTTATCTTTGAAAACTTTTCCTTTCAAGATTTTCTTCCCTTTCTGTTGTTGTCAAAAGGGTGAGTTATAATATTATTTGGTAATTGATGTGTTTGATTATTTTTTTGATACATGTGTGTTGTGTGTATGTTTAGATGGTGTGTATATTTTTGTTAGTGTTTGTGTTTTTATTCAAGTTGTTTTTTATTTTAGTAGTTGTTGTTTCTTTTTTAATTTTTAGGTTTCTATTTTTTTATCTTCATGGGAACCTCTTGTTTTTAAATTGGTCGTTTATTTAGGGGGAGCTAAGGAGAAAATTTATTTTAAATGTTAACTCAAATAATACATATTTTGCCATTAACAAAAAGGGGGAGATTGTTGCAACTTAGTTTTCATCACTATTGTTTTGATTACTAATTCTCCTAACATATATTAGAAATATTATTTTTGTTCTTTGTATCAACTAACATTTTAGGAAAATCATACTCCAGACTGTCGAAGATTTTAAGACATATGAGATTAGGGTCTATTATAATTGAAGTCTATATTTTTTTATATTTTTTTTTAGCTGAGAGAGTGTAATTTTAATTGGGTAACCGGGCACACATATAATGGGTGAGTGTAAAAACTTAAGTTTTTTAAACTAACCATATTGTACGATTATGGATCGTACCGGATGATTTTTCCTAAGTGTTCCTCTATGATGGAGTTAATCGAATCATGCCTTGAATATTTTTTAAGTCATGTTCATTCTGTATGATGTTATATTAGTATAAATGTTGTCGAGAGTATAAAATGGCTGCGTACCAATTCATCCCAAACAAACTCAAAATTTTTTTGAACTGATCGTACCGTACGATCGTAGGTTCATACATATGACGTCTAGAGTACGAAATTGGTACATTCCAATTCATCCATATAAATAGGTAAATTTTTTAACTATTCATAATGTATAATCTTAGGTTCTCATAGACAACATCCAGAGTATGAAATGAACACATTCATTTACATACCAAATGAAGCATAATTTTGGTAAAATAGATTATACTGTATGATATTAATTTCGTACAGTATGTTATCGAGAATTTAAAAATGATTCATTTAGAATTGTACTGGATGAATTGGTTCCATTTTAAGTTGATCGTACTATACGATGTTAGTTCTTATATATGCCAACAAGAGTATGAAATCTGTTTATACTATATAATCTGAGCAATTTTTGAACTGATCGCACGTATGATGTGTGATTTTACTATACTATTCATGATGGTTGATTTGAAATTTTGAGTTTTATGGATAGTTTTTCATGTCTTTCATATATAAGGTCCTAAAACCTTACTATCAAGAAGACTTATAAGAATTTTCTACTACAAAATGCTTTTGAGGATGTACTTGGAGAGCATTTGAAGAGTTTTTATAATTTGAGAGAGATATTTCTAAAGAGGGAATTATGAGGGGATTCACAAGGTTGCCCAGTGGCGAGTATCTCTTGCTTGTTCTTCAAAGGTCTTCCCTTCTCTCTTGAAGTTTCTATGAAGAAATTTTTCAAAGAAGCATCGACACTCTGCTAATAATAGGAGGGTGTGAAAGGACACTAGTACTCTATTGACACCAATAGGAAGTGAATGGACAATAGTACTCTTCCAACACCATGAAGGTATGAAAGGATGATGGTTCTTTATTAATACCAGGATTGTGTGAAAGGATGACGGTTCTCTGTCAATACAAGGAGGGTGTTAAAGGATGACAGTACTCTACCACACTGGGAATTAGTGGAAGAGAGGTTAATTATAAAGGCTTCTCTGCCTTACTATGGGAGAAAAAGGAGAGTCAGATTGGTATTGTATAATACCTGAAGAGGGAGTCTTCAGGTAGTGGTCATAGGTCTTGTTAGACGAAACCACAATAAATTTTTGTGTTCTTTCTATCATTACTTTTTCTTTTTTTATATTTTCTGCAAGTTAATTTGTGGCTGAAAATTTTATTTTGATAAATTTTCATTATGCTTATAAAATTAAAAAAATGCCTTTTCTAGTCTACCAAGAAATTTTTAAATTACCAATTCACCACCCCCACCTCTTGATTAGCCTTGGCATAATTGCTTTAGGTATAACAACCAAATCAGACTTATCTATGAAACATCTCTTCCACCAACCCAGTGTGATAGAGAATCATCATCCTTTTAACCCTAAGAGTGAAGACAGAGTGCCGTCATCCTTTTTCATCCTCCGGGTGAATGCAGAGTATCATCATATTTTCTCACCCTCTTGGGGAAGGCTGGGTACCCGATCTACTCCAGAGATCCTCTCTCAAGAGACTTCAAAGAAGTAGGATAGAGTTATAAAAAAAACAAAGAGATCCTTGCCTTTGGGCACCATTATGAATCCCTCACAATTTCCTCTTCCAATATCTCTCACCTCCACTCGCAAACACTCTCCCGAGTCACTCTCCTTTTCACTCTCAATAGAAATTTATAGCAAATATATCATAAGTAAGTTTCTAGTACTCATTATATATAAGAAACATAAAAAACCATCCATAAACTAAAATTTTAAAGTGAAAATGAGTCAGATTGTACATTATGATCTTGAATCATCTGTATGAATAGTTCAAAAATCATGGAATGATTTGGTATGAACATTATTTTGTATATTGTTAGTCATCTATAATATTTATAAATTATCAATACAAATAGTTAAAATTCATCTGGAAGATCTGGTATGAAGTTTCTTCCATACACTGTTAGTTATCTATACGATATTGAGATCATTTGTATGAATAATTAAAATTCATCTGGACGATCTGGTATAAGTTTATCTCATGCAATGTCAGTCTTATGTATGATATTGATATCCTATATACGAATAGTTAAAATTTTTATTGATGATCTGGTACAAAGCTTACCTAATACATTGTTAATTATTTGTATGATATTTAGATCATCTGTATGAATAGTTAAAATTTGTCTAGACAATCTGGTACAAATCTAATCTTGTATACTATCAGTCATCTGTATGAACTGAGTTCGTACAGTTCAAAAAGGGTTAAAATAAATTCAATTTTAATTTAACCTTGTCCCCCTGTGTTTTTGTGCATAGTTATCAAATTATAATCAACCTCTCTCAAACTTCAAAAAATAAAAAAATATTGACTTCTTTATATGAAATTCTATTCTACTCTGTCTTGAAATCTTTAGTAGTCTAAAGAATGATTTTCTTGAAATATTAGTACACATAAAATAAATATAAATATATCCAATATATGTTAGGAGAAAATAATAATCATAACAATAATATTTTGTTATCATAAAAAAACACATTATATAAAACTCTATCTTGAATTCTAAGTTGCAACAATCTCCCTTTTCTATGATGATAAAATAATTATTGTTTGAATTAACATTAAAGGTCCTTTTTCTCCTAAGCTCCCCTCAATGAATGCTCAATTAAAAAGCAAGGGATTTATGAAAAACACAATATCATAATGAATTCGAAAACCAACATGAATTCAAAAACAAAACACATACAATCCAAACAAAATAACTCATCAAAAAAATAAACATGCACACAAAACACAACAAACACACATGATTAAAACAAATAAACAATAAATAATGACTCCCTCTTTTAACAACAACAAAAAGGGAAGTACCTCTTGAAAAAGTATGTTGCTATTGACAAATCTAATATATGATGAGAAGAGGATTTTAAACTATTTGCAAAGATAATATTAACATCCTTATGCAAAAAAGCAAAGTCTCATATTTTAAATCAAAAAATAATTAAGATAAGAAAAGTTAACCAGAATCACTATTCATTCTAGACCTATTAAAAATATAACTATTACAAAAATGAAGAAATAAAGATCAAATAGTTTCCAATTCAATAGTGGATATTATTATTGATTATATGGATTTGTGTAAGAAATAGAGAGATAAACAAAAGAATTATAAGATACTTTAAATTTGTGACATTATACATCTTTTCAATTTTTGGCAGGCTTTGTGCATCTTTTTAGTTTGAGCTAATTTTGTGCCTCTTTTCATTTTGGTGAATATTGCACATCTTTTAAACTAGTGGCACATTTTGTGCATCGTTTTACATTTTTGGTTTTTCAAAATCACTAAATTTTAAAAAAAAATCTAATAATAAAAAAAAATATTGAACAATAAATAAAATAAAAAAATCAAACATCCCTTTTGCAAAAATTATTGTTAAATAATATTTGTCTATAAGAACATGAAGATGATCTTCTAATCCACATCTAACTATAATTAAATTTAAAATTTTGAGAAATTAAATTTTGCAAGGAAATTAATTTGTAAAGCAATGTATTTTAAAATTTCATTCCATATATAAACTACATTTGATTAGTTTATAGAAACTTCAAACAATTCAAGAAAGAAAACCTCAAAACAACATCATTCCATTCTTTAAAAAAATAAACAAACTAAGGATACAAATACAAATACAAATACAGCTAAAACAATAATCTAAACAATCAAATTCCATTATATGAAAAATTAGAAGAAAAAACATACAACACTAAAATAGAAAATGAAAACTAATATGTTGGAGTATCTTGATCTAGACGAGGCTAAGGAGGGGTGAACATCATAAAGTAACTATTGATGGTAGCTATTTGAGTTTTGATTGATCCTAACTATCATTTGATCCAGCACATATCTTCATTATATCTGTCATCCTGCTAGTCTAGTTGAGTCTCAATATGATCAAATAATTAATGAAAGTGAGACTTAAGTCAATCAAATCTCTGGACCATTTCTTGATAGAAATGCTACTCAAGTCTGAGAGCATGTGCAAGTGCAGGTGTAGGAGCCTATTCTTCTCCTCCCATGTCATCTCCCTCATCGCCCAGATCCTTTTAAAAAGAACAAAAAGAAGTATCAGTAAAGAGATTGGTTAATTTTTTAAGGGATTAGGATAAATTAGATTGAACTTCTACTTAGGGATATAGGCCATTAGATGTCCTAAAGCCACATTTTCCTTCCTTCTAGTGGAAGGAAGTCTAATATCTATTAGTTTATAGGTGCAGTCAAGAATTAATTGGGCTTCATCAATTTTAGTATTCGACATTATAAGATAATTGACTATAGAAAGCAAAGGAGTAAGGTTTATAAGATCACCAGCTTTAGAAATAATTGAAGTTCTCAACACATGCTGGATGATCCTGGCATTTTGATTTAGAGCATACACACGAGGTAAGTGATTGACTGAAGGAACATCTCTAATAGTTTGATTTATAGTAGAACACTTAAAATCCTCTCTAGATGTATTAATGTGTGCTCTAACACCTTAATTCTTCGATGTAAATATCTGCCTAAATCTTTCATAGTTATCTCTACACTTTGGCTTAAAATAAAAGAAGACATGATTGTGTAGTTCAGTTGCATTCTAAGATTAGCAACAAAGTAATTAAAAGGTATTAGAATGAAAGGAACGGATCAAACTGAGAATGAAGGCAAATTTGGTAGAAGCAAAAAGAGGCATAACAGTATGAAAGTTTGCTAGAGATGTTAAGCCCTTATGAACTAGCCCAAGGATAACCAAGAGGGGGGGGGGGGGGGGGGATTGGGGATCCCCGGGGTGGGGGTGAATTGGTATTTTAAAAATGTTTCAATCAAAACACAAACATAAACAAAAGTTTACCATAAAAAAAAATAAAAGTGTGGAAATTAAATGCAAAAAAGAAGTAATAAAAAACACAAAAAATTTATAGTGTTTCAATCAACTTTACCTACATCCACTCCTTGGAGCCTCTCTTCCGGGTATTGCACTAAACTCAGTGACTCCTCTTTTGCTCCCAAAGCTAGGCGGAGAAGCCTTTACAAACCTCCTTTCCACCAACACCAGTGAGGTAGAGAACCCGACTCCTTCCACTTCCTCTTGATGTAGGAAGACAACCTCGATCGATTGTTGAAGTAGATCTCTCTCAAACCTCCAAGGACAAAGGATGATGATTAGAGAAGATGACTCAGATTCTTGCTTGGAGCAACCTTTGTGAACCCTCTCACAAACTCCCTCTCACAATATCCTCTCTCTCTCCCTTTCTCTCCCTCTCCTCTAGGCTCTCTCAGGTCAAGACAGAAATAAAGGATACTCTCTTGGGCAAAAGGTCTTATATAAAAGAGCTTCAAAATAGCTCTTAATTGCAAAAAATCAACTTTATCATCATGTATGATTAGTACAAATTTAGCTCAATCAGCTAGGATGATTTGGGATGATCAGAAGATATTTTGTTCATATCATCCATAACGATAGGATATCGTCCTGTACGATTAGTACAAGTTATTAAATATCATCCAGACCATCACACTAAATAGATGTATGAATGATGTAAAAATAACTTGATCTTCAATGACGATCTCATGATCATCTTGGACAATTAGTTCAATTTAGTATATATCCTCCAGAGCATCGACCTAAATAGAACCAGGATGATGTTTGATCATCCAAGAATAACTAAGGTTTGTCAACTGATCATGCTGGTTGATCTTGTGATAGACCAGGATGATATGATCGAGCAATCAAACCTAAATTTCTTTCCTTAATTAGCATATTAATATAGACAAAATTATACTGCATCATCTAAGATAATGCCCTGTATGATATCTAAAAATAAAAGATACCTAAATAGATCTAACACCTGATTCTTGCTAATTTGAGCCTATCATCCTGGTAGATACTGATATCATCCAAGATGAGGCACTTAATTATGGCTGCCTTAATCAAGATGCCTTAATTAGGGTTTCTATTTTAACTGATTATTCAGGCCAATTTGTGGATCGTCCTGGACGATGTGATAAAAAAACTCTAAAATAATTAGAAATCCCCCCCACCTGTGTATGTACAAGGTTACTAAGCACCAGGACCTATATTGATATAATGGACTCAAGAACAGGCAAAAGACATATGTCGTATATTACAAACTAACTCAATCCTAATCTACCCAATCTTGAGCTGGTTTAATTTGCAGGTTGATCTTGTGGACCTGAAATGTTAGTAGGCAAGGCAGTCATAGAGAAAAGAGAAGTGCTTGCTATCATCAAAATTCTATACCCTAAAATTAGATTTGCAATAATCTCATCATTTTTCATGATGGAAAATAATTAAATAATCAAAGCGGATCAATAGAAATAGCATGAATCAAGAAGTTCAAATTTTACTTTTGGACAAAAATAGTATAACTAATCAACATAAAAAGAATGGTCATAATACAACATAAAACAGTACGACTACTCCTCCTTTTGACATCACAAAAAGGAGGAAAGGAAAAAAGAAACAAAATAGAAACTAGCAAAAAAAAAGGAAACTACAATGAGAAAAGGATAACATCACAAAACCAAACTAGAAGAAAGATGGCCCCTGATCATTCGAAGGAGGTGGTGGTGGCGACAGCGAAAAGAAATTGGAAACACTCGAATCTTCTCCCAAACCAGTCCATGTCCTGTAGATAAATAAGACAAGAAAAAGAGAAGAAAGGACGTGAGGGTTGACATTCTAGGATACAGTGATCCCAGCCATCTTGTACCTCTAATAGGTGGCTTGGTCGCCTGCCTCGGTGAAATGAGAGTCAAGAGTTACCCTCAAGGAGCTTCTAGAGACCATGCAAGACCTTTTTTCACCAGCCATGATTAAGAATATAGAGAAACTTTGAGTGCAAGTATGAACGTTGAAGGCTTGGGTGAGAAAAATTTGTGTGAATGCCTCAATTTAAAAAGAATCAGACAGATCATCCATGATAATCTCAAAATCATCCAAGATGATTAGGTAAAATAATTTCGTCCGGGATGATTGGTTAAAAAGGCGATAAAGTCATCCAGGACAATTAGACATCGTCTAGGAGGATAAGACACAAGCAATCGTTCTGAGGAGCTAAGCCAGATGATCGTTAAAAAAGAAGATCATCTTGGCTGATTAGGTGGATCATTTAGGATGATGTACAATTATGGATCGTACTAGATGAATTTAAAAATGTTTAAAGCATTGCCACGTGTTTTGTCTAGGACAAACAGGTGTATCGTCCAAGACGATCACCAATAATTAATCATATCAGCTGAGTTTAAAGGGTTTAAATGTATTGCCATGTGTATCATCTAGAACAAACATGTGGATCATACGGGTCGAATACCAATAATTGAGCAAATAAAAAGAACATCATCCAGGATAAAGAGAATCATCTGGGTCGATCACCAAAAAGAAAAGTAGGATATGATCAGATCATCTAGGAAGATAATGTTTCATCTAGGATGATGATAAATAGAGAAAACATATCAGAAATTAGAGGTTAGGAGTAAATTGAATGTATCATCAATGATGATATAAAAAATATCTAAGATGATGAGAATAAAAATTAAATTTAAGAGGTGGATGTACATAATCAGAGAAGGCCCAAAAAATATTAAAATAATAGTAAAACATAAAATTAAAATTAAAATAAATTAAAATAAGAAAATTTTTACTATTTTAATTTTTATTTATTTATTTTTAAAATAAATAAGACAGGAATATGATAAATTCTCCAAGTGATTGAATTTAAAGACTTATAAGACCAATGTGTTAACATCATTGAAATTAAAAAATGGTAGAATATCCAATCCTTTTAACCCTAGCTCAGACTTCTCTCAAGGCAAAATCATCTTTTGAAAATAATAGACCTAACTCAAAAAAAAACCCAATTGGATAAGAAAAAGAGATATGTTCAAAAGTTGGTTCTAGAAAGAAAATATCTTATAAAAAAATATACCAAAATAATTTGTCACAATCAAGAAATTTTGAAATCAAGCATTTGAAAATATCAAGTGACACATGAATTCTTCTAAGATTTAAAGGATTGAAAGAGAGGGAAGCTTGCTTTTTGTGGGCTAATTTTATGCCTCTTGTCAAATGATTGGTGCACTTTGTGCATCTTTTGATTTTTGATACACTTTATGTATCTTTCAACTTTTTGGCTTTCATTGTGCATCTTTTCACTTTTCTTTTCTTTTTGGGGCTAATTTTATGCCCTTGTCAATTTTTTTTGCTAGCTAGACTCCTTTTTAAAACTCTTAAAAACTCTTAGTTGTGAGTGTATTCTCCAGATATTAAAGAATAAAAATACACTCTCTAATAAAGGGAAGAATAAATCACAAAATTGAATCAAATTCATATGATAAATGCAACAATAAGATTTCAAAGAATTTGAAAGTAAAATAAAGACTTTGAACATTATATATATATATATATATATATAAAAAAAAAACTAATAAAAAAAACAACAGAGATGAAACAACTACAAAATAACAACAAAAATAAAAAACTAACTCAAAACTAAAATAGAAAGAATAGAAAATAACAACAATCAACAGAGTAGTAAACATTCAAATCAGAATTTATTAAGCAGCAAGTTTATGAAATTAAGAGATGAGAGCCTCCGATGTCCAAGTACCACATGCTCTCACGAGGTCGTTAGTGAGAGAATACCTATGAAGTCATTAAATGTCAGATTTTGAAATTTAAAAAGGTTTGGATCCCTTCTTAGGAAAAGAAGAATGTAATGCATGTGTATTATATTGTGAATCATGTAATTTGGGTCTCCACACCCAATGTGTACTACGGTGAATGGTGGAAGTGTGTGAAATGGGTCCTAGCATGCCACATAAAAAACATCTAACACCAGAAAAAGAATTTACTAATTAGTTCGGGTTATAATGCCTCTTCCTAGGTTTTTTCTTTAGATAAAGTGTGGATGTATTCCTATTTCTCTCAAGTGCATTCAATTCAGCTTTAAACCTCAAGTTACCACTTTCTAAAACAACATTATCAACATTCAAATAATACTCCATAGGCTCTGATTCTTCAATATAAGCTTTAAAATTAGTTTCAAGTGAGGTGTAGTATGCTTTCAAAGAATCATGATCAACAACTAACTCATAATGCTTTTTATTTAATTCATCAAACTCATTAAGTAATGACATATGAATGCTATCAATTTGAGTGTAATCTTTACTTAAAATTTTATGCTCTTTTTGTAAATTTGAGAATTCCAATTTTAAACTAGCATGAGTTTTCTTAAGTTTGTTATATGATGCATGAATTCTCTTATAAACTTCAAGTAATTGATCATAGGTTGGTTCACATACCTCTTCCTGGTCAGACTGACCAAGATGATCACCCATTAAGCACAAGTTTCTTGTTTCCTCTTCTGCTTCAGTCTCAAATGAGACAGATGCAGAATTTGCCCAAAAAGCCTTTTGGAACCACCTCTTATCCTTCATGTACTTGGGTTTCTCCTCACCCTTCTCCTTGCTTGGGTGATTCTTAAGTTTAGGATAATCAGCATTGACATGTCCATGCTACCTACATTTAAAATAAACAACATCAGAAGAACTTTTATAATTTTTTCTACTCTTACCTTTATTCCATTTCTGATGGTGCTTGTGATTCTTCCTTAGAAAGCATTTATATTGCCTCGTGATTAAGGCAACATCATCGCTTTCAGACATAGAAAGATTAGTGTCCGTGTTATTGGCCTTCAGCGCCATAGTTTTCTCTTTTTTTTCACCTACATCAAGGTTTCTTTAATTCACCCATTGCTCATAAGAAATAAGTGATCCAAGTAAGTTATCAATTGAATAAGTATTCAAATATTTAGATTTAGTAATTACAGAATCTTAGCATCAAAGGAAGAAGGCTAACATCTCAAAATTTTATTCTTCTTTTCATAGTTAGTTAGCTCTCTTCCTAAATCATGCAATGAGGTAACAATTTGAGTAAACCTAGTATACATGTCAGAAATCAATTCAGTTGGTTTCATATGAAAAAATTCTTAGTCATGCATTAAAATATTCAACCTATATTATTTAACTTCATTGGTTCCTTCATAAATATTACACAATCTATCCCAAATATCTTTATTAATATCATAAGTTGAAATACGTATATAATCTTCCGATTTCAAAGCACAGAAAAATAGTTCAAGTATTTTGTATTTAGTTAAGTTAAATCTCTATCATCAAGAGTCCATTCTATGAAAGGAAGTACTATAGTAATGCCATTAGTTTTATAAGATAAAGGTATATAACCATCCTTAACAAGCATCCACATGCGATAGTCAATCGATTATAAAAATGCAGACATGCAAGTTTTTCAAAAATCAAAAGGAATATAGTCAAACAAAGGTGGTCCTGTAATAGAATATCCTAATGTAGTATTATGATTACCAAAGTTAGCCTTGAATCAAAATTTAAAAGATTTCAAAAACTAAATTTTATGAATCTTTCTCTAATACTACTTAAAAATTCATTAAGGATGTTAGGCCTTTTGAACTATCCCAAGGCTTACCAAGAGGGGGGGGGGGTGAATTAGTATTTTAAAAATTTTTTAATCAAAATACAAACTTAAACCAAATTTCACCACAAATACAATCAAAGTGTGGAAATTAAATGCTAAAACAGTAGTAATAAAGAACAAAAAAAATTTATAGTGGTTCAGTCAACTCGACCTACATCCACTCCTTTGAGCCTCTCCTCTAGGTATTGTACTAAACTTAGTGACTCTCCTTTTGCTCTCATAATAAGGCAGAGAAGCCTTTAAAAACCTCCTCTCCACCAATATTGGTGAGGTAGAGAATTTGGCTCATTTCAATTCCTCCTGAAGCAGGAAAAGAACCTCGATCGATAGTTAAAGTAGACCTCTCTCGAACCTCCAAGGACTAGGGATGATGATTGAAGAAGAGGACTTTGATCCTTGCTTGGAACAACCTTTGTAAAACCTCTCACAAACTCCCCCTCATAATATCGTCACTCTCTCCCTTTGTCTCCCTCTCCTCTATGCTCTCTCAGGTCAAGACTGCATCAAAGGATACTATCTTGGGTGGAGTAAGAGGTCTTATATAGAAGAGCTTTAGAATAGCTCTTAATTGAAATAAAACAACTTTATCATCTAGGATGATATAAATATCATCCTGTATGATCATTACAAATTTAGCTCAATCAGCTAGGATGATTTGGGATGATTAGAAGGTTTTTTGTTCATATCGTCCATGATGATAGGATATTATCCTATACGATTAGTACAAGTCATTGAATATCATCTAGACCATCGCCCTGAATGCATTTCTAGATGATATAAAAATAACTTGATTATCTAGGCCGATCTCACGATCATCCCGAATGATTAGTTTAATTTAGTACATATCATCCAGAGCATCACCTTGAATAGAGCCAGGATGATGTTTTATTTTCTAGGAATAACTAAGGTTTGTGAACTGATCATTCTGGCTGATCCTATGATCATCTAGAATGATATGATCAAGCAATCAAACCTTATTTACTTTCCTTAATTACTGGATTAATTTAGGCAAAATTATACTGCATTGTCTAGGAAATCGTCCAAAAATAAATGATACCTAAATAGATTTGACGGCTGATTCTTTCTAATTTGAGCCTATCGTCTCGATCAATACTAATATCATACAGGATGATGTGCTTAATTGTGGCTTCCTTAACCAGGATGCCCTAATTAGGATTTCTATTTTTCACTTATCATCCAAGCCAATTTGTAGATCATCCCGGACAATGTGATCAAAAATAAAAAACTCTAAAGTAGTCAAAAATTTTCCCCCACATGTGTGTGTGCAAGGTTACTTAGCATGAGGACCTATATTGATACAATGGACTGAAGAAAAGGTAAAAGATACATGTCGTATATTATAAACTGACTCAGTCCTAATCTATCCAATCTTGAGCTAGTTTAATTTGCAATTTGATCTTGAGACCTGAAATGTTAGTAGGCAAGATAGTTGTAAAGAAAATAGAAGTGTTTGTTATAATTAAAATTTTATTCCCTGAAATCAAATTTGAAACACAGTAAAGTTGATGTCTTCTTGAATGAGATGATGAGATGGAGTCATCTTTGCTTTAAAGTAATGTTGGTACACTTTTTTATTCTCTATAGAACGACAATTTTCATCTAGTTTATTAGACCGAGATAAAGAAACCTTAGAATGCCTAGCATGCTTGCTACTACTAGCCATTCTTGAAAAACGGAGTAGAAGAAAGTTTTGAAAGCCAAGGGTTGATGAAAAATTCAAAGAATGGCACTAAACTTAAAGAAATTGGGAAAATTTGTACAGTACAACATGAGGTTCATATGTATAATTTTAAGTTCATGCTGGAAAAAAATATTTTCATACGTATGAATAGAAACATTATGAAATAGTTAATGTTATGAAATGAACTTTTGTAATACATAATTATTGTGGAGTTATATCATACAATGTTTTGATCAAATCAATCGTATAGAAGAACATATGTTTGTTTTGGATGATCAGTAATAATTTTTATACCAAGCAGTTGAGATCATCTATATACTAACTAACAACTAGATTGTACATATGAAATGTTATTTCATACGTATGATCATTAAAAATATCTATCATTAGGAAAATTCATCAGAAGTTATTATTATAAATAAAGAACTTGTACCACACGATAACTTAATATTATATATTCTGCTTCTATAGTAGAAAGGGATACTAAATTTTTTCTACTATACGAGGAAGCTAAAGAGTTTCTAATGAATTAACAAGTTCCAGAAGTATGTTTAGAATTAACCCTATATCCTACAAAATCTAAATCATAATATCCAATGAGTTCAAAAGAAGATTTATGCCTAGGATACCATATCCCTATGTTTTGAATTCCTAAAAGATTTCTCAAAATTCTTTTAATAGTAGATAAATGTTATTTCTTTGGATCAGCTTTAAATTTATCATACCAACAAATACTAAACATGATATCTGGTCCCCTAACAGTAAAGTAAAGTAATGATCCACTAATTCCTCTAATTTTTTTTATCAACATATTTTCTTTTAGAGTCCATATCTAATAACACTGAGAAACTCTTTGTTGTACTCATTAGTTTAGCTTTACTCATTTCATATTTCTTCAGAATGTCCTTAATATATTTGGAATGGCAAAGAAATTTTCTATCCTTTATCTACTTTATGCTAAAACCATGAAAGTAACTCAAATCTCCCATCAAACTCATTTCAAATTTACTATATATTATTTTTGAAAAATCATTATTAATATTTTTATTGGTGGATATAAATAAGATATCATTAATAAATATTTGAACAATGAGTATGTCATCTCCTGCCTTTTTTAAGAAGAGAGTGGGGTCCACACTTCCTTTAACAAATGATCTTTCTAGTAGGAATGTGCTTAGCCTCTCATACCAAGCACTAGGTGTCTATTTTAGTACATATAATGCCTTCTTTAATTTAATCACATGATTAGGGAATTTTGAATTCTAAAAACCTGGAGGTTGCTCGATATAAGCATGCTCTTATATCACCCCATTAAGAAAGGCACTCTTAACATACATTTGAAATAATTTTAAACCTTTACAACATGTGTAGGCATGTAGTACTCTTATCACTTCAAGTCTGGCTACAATGGAAAAGTTTCATCAAATTTAATTCCTTCTATTTAATTCTACCTCTTGGCTACCAATCTTATCTTATTTATAACCACTATGCCTAAATCATTCATTATGTTTTCAAACACCCAATTAGTTCTAACTACACTTTAATCTTTAGGCCTTTTAATCAATTCCCAAATATAATTTCTAACAAATTGATTCAAATCTTGTTGCATGGCCATAATCCAAAATTCATCAAAAAGTGCTTCATTTATACTAGTGGGTTCAATCATTAAAATAAAAGTTGAGTGGTTCATTTCTTTGTTAAGTCCATGCCTAATTCTGACACCTTCACTTGGTTCACCAAAAATTAATTCTTTAAGATAACTTCCAGATTATTTTCATTCTCTAGGCAATGTATTTTCTGTTCCAATATTCTCTTCAAGGTTTATTTTTTCAATTCCTTGGGAGATCTCTTCAATGTGTTCTTCCTCTGACCTTAGCTCTTTAAAATACCATATTCATAAAAAACTAAATGTATGGTCTCCTCAACTACCAAAGTCCTCTTATTAAAATCACTATAGGATTTACCAATACTATAATATCCTAGAAAAATTCCTTCATCAGATTTAGGATCAAATTTTCCTAAAGGAGCTTTACCATTATTATGAATGATCAATTTAAAACCAAAGACATGTACATATTAAAGGTTAGGTGTTCTCCCCTTAAAAAGTTCATAGTGTGTCTTGTTTAACTTAGATCTAATATTTATCCTATTTAGAATATAACAAGCCTTACTTACTGCTTAAGTTCAAAAATGTTTTGGAAGTGAATATTCAGCCAACATGGCCATAGTGGCTTCTATCAAATTTTTATTCTTTCTTTCAATAACTTCATTCTGTTGAGGTGTCTTAGGTGTTGACAAGTTGTGATCAATTTATTTCTCTGTACAAAAAACTTCAAAATTTTCATTTTCAAACTCTCATATGTAATCACCTTGAATTGATAGAATTTAACACCATAGCTTCCTCTAAATATAAGAATAAAAATTTCTAAATTAATCAAATGATTCACTCTTATTTGATAATAATTTAACCCAAATTAAATCTTGAGAAATCACCAATAATTACATACCAAAAAATGTTTCCTCCTAGACTTACAATGCTAACTAGTCCTAAAAGATCCATGTATATGATTTCTGAAGGTTTGCTAGTTCTAAGTTCCTTAATTAAATTAAAGGAGGCCTTAAATTATTTTCCTAATTGACATGCATCACAGAGGTGATCCTTAGTCAAGTCTAATTTGGGTTTTCCTCTAACAAATTCATTCTTGAAAATCTTCCTAAGATTTTTTATGCTTGAATGATAAAGTCTTCTATACCATAACCATGATTCATCAGTGATAGTTTTGAGACAAAAAGCTTTATAATATTTAACATAATTTAAATCAAACATGTATATATTATTTACCCTATTTTCATGCAACACATCAATTCCATTTTGGCTTATAATGTAGCTTGTAGGTAAAACATTAATGCTAAAACTCTTATCACAAAGTTGACTAATAATTAACAAGTTATGTTTTAAGCCTTAAATAAATATTATATTCTGAATAAAAAAAATATTCTTATTGCCAGTCACACATATACCTGCCACTTTCCTAGTGGTATTTTCTCCTAATGTCAATTTGCCTCCATTCCTAGCTTTTAATGATATGAATTGAGTTGTATCTCTAGTTATATGCTTCAAATATCCACTATCCAAGTACACAATCCTCTCATGAGGGCTTGTATGAGAGCTTTTATATAAAATTATTTAATGTTAGACTTGAGAACACAAAAGAATTTGGGTTCACCTCTTGGCAATTATAAGCTTGATGCATGTTTGATATGCTGTAATTTATACATCATAGATTTCCATACTAGATGTGTTCTCTATACATTGTGTAAGTGTGAGAAATATGTCCTATCATTCCACATGAAAAACCTTTAATACCAGAAAAAGGATTTACCAAACTATGTTAGTTATAATATATTTTCTTAGGTTTTGAAATTATACACTTTTGATTAGGATTATAAAATTTTTCAAGTGTAGGGGTGTCTTATTTTCCTGAAACGCTTTCAATTTTTCTTTAAGATATGAGTTCACATTTTCTAAAATTGCATTGTCAACTTTCAACTCATGTTCTATTTGATTCATTTTAGCTATAAACACCTTGCATTCATTCTCAAGATTAGCATAGGATGTTTTCAATAAATCATGTTTCTTATTCAAATCATTAAATTCATCAATTAATGCCATGTGGTTGTTATCTATGGATGCATGATCATACCTAAAGATTTCATGCTCTTTTTGTAAATTTGAAAATTTTATGTTCAGTTTAGCATGCAAATTCTTGAGTTTCCTATATGCAATATGTCTTTTCTCAAAAACTTCAAATAATTTATCATATGATAAATCACATACCTCCTCTTGATTTGAATGATCAATTTTGTCTTTTCTTAAGCATAAGTTTGTGACTTTCTCTTCTATTTCTATTTCTTAGGAATCTAAAGATGAGTCAGCCTAGAAAGCTCTCTATAGTCTTTTCTTGCCCTTCCTAAAATTGGTTATCTCCTTAACTTTCTCATTGCCAGGATTAGTTTTAATATTTGGGCAATTAGTTTTAATATTTCTAGGCTTCCTACATTCATAGCAAATGATATCATTAGAAATTTTGGCATTCCTTTAGAACTTGCCCTTCTTCCACTACTGATGTCCACAATACTTTCTTCTTAGGAAAATTTTAAATTGCATCATCATGAGCGCAATATCTTCTTCATCCTCAACAAGTGATTGATCACTTTTTTAATAATCCAATTTCAATGTGATATTCTTCAACTTCCTCTTGTCACCTACATCAATCTATCTTTGAGTCATTCCTTGCTCATAAGCAATCCGTGATACAAGCAAATTGTCAATATAATATAATTTTAGGTTTTTCGACTCAGTTATGAAAATTATCTTTGCATCATAAGTAGTAGGTAAATAAATAAGATTTTATTGTCATAAGTAGATTTTTAGTTCCCTACCTAAAGCATGAAAAGAAGTAACTATTTGAGTAAAATTTGTATACATATTAGAGATTGACTTATTCGATTTCATGCAAAAATGTTCATAGTCGTGTAATAGAATATTCAATCTGGATTATTTCACCTCTTTAGTAAAAGTTTTTTAGGGATTTTAAGCGGGGGGTTGAATTGGTGTTTTAAAAATTTTTGAAACAAAAGCCTCAATCTTAAACCAAAATAATAATCACCACAAGAAAAGTAACGTGTGGAAATTAAATAAGAAAAAGAAATAAGAAAGAACGCATAGAATTTTATAGTGGTTCGGTCAACTTAACATGTGTCTACTCCACGGAGCCTCTCCTCCGGGCATTGAACTAAACTTAGTGGCTCTACTTTTTCTCCCACAGCAAGGTGGAGAAGCTCGTACACATCTCCTTTTCACCGACTCTGATGAGGCAGAGAGATCGACTCCTTTTTCTTCCTCCTAAAGCAGGCAGAGAACCTCGATCAATTATTGAAGTAGATATCTCTCGAACTTCCAAGAAGCTAGGGATGATGATCATAGAAGACCACTTGGATCCTTGCTTGGAGTAACCTTTATAAAATCCCTCATAAACTCCCCCTCACAAGAACCTTTCTCTCTCTCCCTTACTCTCCCTCTCCTCTTGGCTCTCTTAGGGCAGGACTGCAGTAAAAGATACAATCTTAGGTAAACAAGGGGGTCTTATATAGAAGAGCTTCAAATTTGATCTTAATTATAAAAAAATCAGTAATATCATCAAGGATGATCGATGGATCATCATATACGATTAGTTTAAATTGTTGAGTATTATCTAGAATATTACCCAAAATGCATGTCTGGATGATGAAAAACTAAATTGATCGACCAGGCCGATTTCATGATCATCCTGGATGATTAGTTCAAAATTTTAAATATTATCCAGAACATCTCCCTGATTGCTTGTCTAGATGATGGAAAAAAAATTGATTATCCCAAACATTTTAAGATCATCTCAGATGATTAGTACAAAATAATACACATCATCCAGAACATCATTCTGGTCATCTTGGAAGAAACTAAGGTTTGTTTAATTGATTATCTCGGACTATCTTTTATTCATCCAAGTTAATATGATCGTACAATCAAACCTTAAAAACTTTCCTTAATTACAACACTAATTTAGGCATAATAGCACTGCATTATCCAAGATGATATACTGGACAATATCCAAAAATAAAACATGCCTAAAAGGATCTGGCGGTTGATTTTTCCTGATTTCAGCCTATCATCCAATATGATGTTAATATCATTAAGGATGATTTGTTTAATTATAACTGCCTTAGTCAAAATGGTCTAATTAGGGTTTCTATTTTTAAATGATCGTCCAAGATGATTTAGGATCGTCCTAGACAATGTGGTCAAAAATAAAAAACTCCAATAATAGACAAAATTTTTTCCTATGTGTGTGTAAGGTTTTTTAGAATCAGGACACACATTGTCACAATTGACTCAAGAAAAGAAAAAAAAAATACATAACGATAGTTTATAATCTAACTCAGTCTTAATCTACCTTATCTTGAGTTGGTTTGATTTGCAAATTACTTTGTTGATCTGAAGCTGTAGAAAAATAGGAGTGTTAGAAATATTTGCTATCATCAAAATTAAGATTCATAAATCCAGATTCACAATAATCTCCCACTTTCTTATGATTGCAAATAAAACTAATTTAAGAAATTTACTAAAAACAAACTAATATTATAAACACTAAATAGAAAATAGTACAAAGAAAAAGCATAAAAAACTACCACTAATCCCCCTTTTGACATCACAAAAAAGGAGGAGGAAACTATAAATGAAAACACAAAATAGAAACTATCAAAAAGAAATAAATTACAATATAGAAAAAATATACATGGAAAATAAACTACAAGTAGGACAGTCCCTGGTCATCAGAAGGAGGTGATGGTGGTAGCTGAAAGATGCTAGAGATAGTAGTTTATTGTTCCCTAAACCAGACCATGTCTTGGTCATGCTGGTGGTACTGGTGAGCCATATAAGAATCAAAATAAGTAACATCCTCCACATGCTATTACTCTTGTGCAACAATATAGGAGTCAAACAAATCCTCCCACTGGTTGAACTGCTCCACCAACTGATCCAACTATGAGTGCTGACAAAGTAGAGCAGGTGCAGGAAAAGGTGTAGTAGCCACCTCCTCCTCAGCTCCCTCTGCTTCCTCATGCTCTAGGTGGAAACGAGTACTATGAAGAATGTAGAAAGAGCTGTTGGTGTAGAAGGCAGGTTAAATGTTTTGTCGGGTAGGATATTTAATGTTGTGCTTAGATTCCAGGTCATATATTATGATTTTTCATAAGGCAAGGTTTGGCTTTCTTCTATGTCCTGGATCCCAAATACTAGTGAGGTGCTGAATGTAGCAAAAAAATAAGATCAGTAGCATTGAATTCACAGTGGGCCGTGATGTAGAAATTGGTGACCAAAAGAAGTGGAGTGATGTGGACACGATCACTAGCTTTTAGAATAAATAAGGTATGAAGGACATGTTGGATTGTCCTAGCATCTTTTAGTAAGCTACTAGACTCCACAACATGATAGAAGATAAGAGTATTTCTAAGAAAGTGATTTTCTAGAGGCTAGTAATAATTGGGGTCTTGAGATAAGAAGTGAAGCTTATCTCCAATAGTGGACAATTGGATGAGCTCATGAAAATCTTGATAAGTTATTTTGACAGGATGCTTGTTGACGTAAGACTGAAGTGCAGAGTAGGAAGAGTTGATTCGGAGGTTAGCAAAAAGTTCACAAAGAAGTTCGAAATTAAAAGGAATAATGAGGGTAAGGATGAATGTGAGAGAGGTGTGCACAAAAAGGTCAAGAATAGGGTAAGGAATCTTACTTGGATTGAATGTCCGATATAAGGTGATACCAACTATCTCGTAATGCACGTAGGTGGCTTGGTCGGTCTCCTAAGTGAAATGAGGGTCAATGTTGGCCCTCAAGGAGCTTCCAATAGACATACAGGATCTCTTGCCACCCACCATGAATACAAAAAATAGAGAAGGAATGAGAGCAAAGATGAATGGAGGTGTTTGGATGAGAAAAAGCATTTGAAAGCTTCAGTTTATAAAGAAACGAACCAATCATCTAGGATGATCGTACAATCATCAGGTGAAATTAATGCATCTAAGATGACTGGTCAAAAAATGCATTTATATCATCCATGACGATCAGACATCTTTTGAGACGATAAGACATAGGTGATCATTTCGAGGAGTCATGCTGGATGACTGTTGAAAAAGTAGATCATCCAGGACAATTAGGTGGGATCATCCTGGATGATTGACAATTAATTGATCGTATCGGCCAAATTTTAAATGTTTAATGCCTTTTACCACGTTGATCATCTAGGACAATCAGGTTGATCATTTAGGATGATCACCAATAATTGAGTATATATTGAGAAGATTATCCAGGATGAGGATGATCATCCAGAATGGTCAAGAAAAATTGAAGCAGAATATGATCATATCGTCTAGGAAGATAATGTATCGTCCAAGATGATCATAGATAGAAATGATATATTTACCGTCATATGGAAGGTTAAGAGTGGATTGAATATTTCATCTATGATGTTATGAATATCATATGGAATGATGTGTACAAGAATTAAAATTCTGGAGTTGGATGGTGATGATCAGAGAAGGCCAAAAAACAAAAAAAAATTATATTAATAGAAGATAAAAATAAAATAATGAAAAAGATTATAAAAATGACCAAAAGGAATGAAAACAAAGGTTTTTTCTTATCAAAGGACAAATATGATAAGTTCTTCCATATGATTAAATTAAAACTTTATAAGAATCAATGAGTTAACATCATCAAAATCTAAGCGTTAGCTTCACAAGATGAACCTGGATCTGCCAATTTGTTGACTAGCAGTAACTTAGATGGAGGCACTTCTGTAAGTATGCAGAAACCAAAAGGTTCTAAGCAACTGAGGAACTTAGGACCTTTCAAATTGGCTAGTATAAGTAGAATGTTGGAAGTTGAAAAGAAGGTCAAAGTGGGGATCATTTCCCCTATTAACCATTAATGGATTCCTTAATTTTTTGGAATTGTAGAGGAGCTAGGAAGAGGAAGGCTTCTCTATATCTTAAGGAGGTGGTGAGGGAATACGATGCCTTTTTTGTGGGGCTTTTGGAAACTAAGCTTGATACTTTTGACAATAAAGATTTTTTATCTTTAATTGGTAATGGATGGGACTCTCTTCATGTCCCTTCTATTGGTCTCTCTGGTGGTATTGTAGTTCTGTGGAAAAAGAACTTTGCTTCGTTCATGATGTTAAATTTCTCATCTCAGTTTAATGTTGGAGATTTGGAAGTCCCTAGCAAAGGGAGATGGAGCGTGGCAACCATTTATGGGAGTACTGATGCTTGCAAGAGAAGAAGTCTTTGGGATAAGCTGGGTGTATATTCTAAATCTGATGTTCCCTTATTATTGGGTGGAGACTTCAACTGTCTTCTCTCAAAAGTAGATAAAAGGGGAGGTAGAAGGTTTTATTTCTCTTTAGGCTCTAAAGAGATGAAACAATTTATTATTAGCAATGACCTTTATGAGGTCGGCTTTGTTGGACCAAGATTCACTTGGTGTAACAACAAGAATGGTGGTGAATGGATTATGAAGAGGTTGGACAGAATTTTTGTCAATTCAGCTGGATTGAATTCTTCTCAACACTTGTTGGTCAAGCATTTGCCTACAGTGGCCTCAGACCACTGCCCGATCATGGTTAAGTTGTTTCATGATTTTCCTTCAGCAAAAAGAATTTTGAAATTCGAAGATACATGGATTTCAAACCCAGCCTCTTTTACGATTGTTAAGAAATCTTGGAATATTAAGTATCAGGGTAATCCTCCTCAAATTCTTAATGCTAAAATGAAGAGATCACTTCGGAATTTATATTTATAGAGCAGAGAAAAACATATAAACCTTATGCAGTTAATAGACAGCTTAAAAAATGATATTCTGGAGATTTAGACGAAAGAAGCAGATAATGGAAATCTTAGTGCGGAGGAGATTTGGCTTCTCAAATGCAAGATCAATGAATTAAACTCTACTTTGGCCCGGCTTAATACTTGGTGGCGTCAGCAAGCTAAGATTAAGTGGTCCATAGAAGGCGATCATAATACTAGATTATTCCAATCTTTTGCAAATGCCAGAAGAAATTATAACTATATCAGCTGTATTAAGAATAAAGATGGAGTCCTAGAGGAAGAGCAAGATAAAATTGAGGAAATTCTACTGGATTTCTTTAAACACAAATGGCGTCAAAGGTGCTGTTGTCTGGATGGATGGCCTGAACCATGGAATAGAATTTTTGGTGAAGATTCCATTCAGCTTAGTAAAGAATTCACTTTGAATGAAGTGGAATTAGCTGTTGAGAAATCTGGAAGCTACATTTCCCCTCGAAGTGACGGGATCACTTACTCATTTATCAAATGTTATTGGAAGTTTATACAATCTGATCTCTGGAAGGCATTACAGCATTTTTTCACTACAACTGATATGAATAACTCTTTGAAAGAAACTCTTGTTGTCCTGATTCTGAAGATTAGCAATCCATCTAATCCTTCTAATTACAGACCAATCAGTTTATGTAAAACGGTTTACAAGATTGCTGCTAATGTCTTGGTCAATAGACTGACTTCTATTATCCCAAAAATAATTTCTAAAGAGCAAGCTGCTTTTATTCCAGGGAGGTCCTTATATGATCATGCTCTTTTGGCCCAAGAAGTATTCCACAAGTTCAGGTACTCGAAAGCTATTAAAGGTTTAGTTTCTTTTAAAATAGATATAGAACAAGCCTATGACTCCATGGATTGGAAAACTTTGGAAAAAGTTTTAATTACTTGTTGTTTTCCTTCTTGCTTTGTTAACTTGATTATGGAATATGTTTGTGTCCCTTCCTTCATGTTATTAATTAATGGGAATCGCTCAACTCATATTGAACCTAGAAGTGGGTACAGGGATGTCCCTTATCTCCATTCCTTTACATTCTCTGCTCTCAATTGCTGTCCAATGTTCTTAAGAAGAAAGTTAATATTTGTATTCATGTAAGCTCCAATGGGCCTAAGATTTTTTGCTGTATGCAGATGACATTTTAATTTTTTCTGAAGCTACGGTGAAGCATGTTAAGGAAATCAAATCCATCTTAAATAATTTCTGTGGATGGACTGGTCAAGTGATTAACAAAGGCAAATCAGTTATCCTATTTGGAAAATCTGTTAATCGAAAAAAGAAGAGAATTATTTCTCAAATTATGGGTTTTAAGGTAGTGAAGGAATTTAACTACCTTGGAACCAAGAATGCTTTGAGAAGATCAATGAATCTAGACTTCCAATTCATCATTGATAAAGTGTTAAATATGCTTAACATTTGGGGTTAAAGATGCTTAACATTTGGGGCAGTAAATATATTTCTTTGGCAGGAAGAATCACTCTGGTTAATTCGGTTTTGCTCTCCTACCCGACCTTTCATTCTAATATCTCTTTAATTCCTAAAAGTTTACTTTATGAAATAGAGAAGCATTGTAGAAACTTCATTTGGAATAAAATGGATGGAGGATTTGGTCTTCATTATGTGGACTGGAATACCTTGTGTCAGCCTTTAGAGATGGGTGGTTGGCGATTACACTCTTGCTTAAAAAGATCAGTCCACTCAGAGCAAAGTTAGCTTGGAATTACATTCAAAATAATGATACTTTGCTTCATAGTATTCTTTATCCAAAATATGGATATATTTGGAATCCTAAAAGCGGAAGAAAAAGTAACTCTTCAGCATGGAAGTTGATTTCAGATGGATGGAAGGCTCTCAGTCCAGCTGTTAGATGGAGTATCGCTAAAGGATATAATATAGATATCTTTGATGATATCTGGATTATGGATAAAAAGATCAATAAGTGGCCTATGTTCATTGTCCCTAAAGATATTGATGAAGAAAACACTTCAGTCAGTATATTCATTAATGAAGGAAGATGGAATATTCAAGAACTGGATAAGAAATGTGGTAATGATCTTTTTAAACTGATTTGTAACATTAAAATAAGTCCTGAAATTACTTAAGACCGGATACAGTTAATTAACTTTGCATCTGGGAAATCCATATCTGCCTTAGCTTCTTCGGCTTTGGAAGGCTGTAACAAAAATCAAATTTTTTGAAAGTGGATTACAAAAGCTAAACTTAATGCTATAGTGGATAACTTTTGGTGGAGAATGTTTCATAATTCTATTCCTACTTTCAACTTTCTTTCTCATAGAAGATTACAAGCTGATTGCCTTTGCCCTAGAGGATGTAATGTTATGGAAGACTTACATCATATTACTAGCAGTTGTAATAAAGTTAATAAAGTACTCTCCCTTCTAAACAGTTGGGGATTTGAAATCGAAACCTGTCATTCTTTTGAAGATAAATGTATTTGACTGGAAAAGCAAAATCTTTTCTTGATTAACCTTTTTTGTAACTCAGTATACTTCCTTTGGAAAGACAGATGCGATTCTGTTTATGGAAATAATGGAAGAAGCTCTTTGTATATTGCTACTGAAGCTATCTGTTATGCTGCTGCTTCTTTTACCAGTTACCCCCAGTTTTCGGGCCGGTTGGGTGTCAATCAACAATTAATGTTGGATAAAGCTTGGCATCTTCCTCCACCCGGATGGTTAAAGTTCAACTTTGATGCTGCGCTGACAGACTCTTACAAAGGAGGTCTAAAAGGTATTTATCGTGACCGTAAAGATAGATTGCTACTAGCTTTTGGAAAGCCTTGTATTCATTAGGATATAGGTCAATTGGAGCTATTAGCCTTTTCAACATTTAAGGAAATGGTCAAAGATTGGATGCTAGAGTATAATGGTATTATCATTGAAGGTGATAATATCAACATCATTAAATTCATTCAGAAGGAGATCATTGCTGGAAGGCAAGGTATGCAAGGCTTAACCTTTACTAGCATTTTCAATTATGTCATTTGTAATTGGATTGGTCGTGAAGGTAACAAGTTAGCAGACCTTTGTGATAACTATGCTTCTTTTTCTTCTTTTGTTTGGGATGATGTAAATTTGATTAAGATTCCTCCTTCCTTTCTTAAATTGTTAAAGGAGGAATCGATAGGGTGCTTGTTCTAGTACTTTTTATGTTAATAATATAGCATTTTTATGCTTTCTCAAAAAAAAAAAAATCATCAAAATCTCAAAAATAATTAAATAGCCAATCCTATTAGACCTAGCTTGGACTTCTCACAGGGCAAACCGTCTTTTGAAAACAAAGATCTAACTCAAAAAAATTAATTAAATATGAAAAAGAGATCCGTTCAAAACTTTGTTTAAAAAAAATATCTTATTGAAAAATATACCAAAGTAATTAGTCACAATCATGAATTTTGAACACAAGTCCTTAAAAATATCAAGTGACATATGAATTCTTCTAAGATTTAAATATCCGAAAGAGAAGGAAACTTGCTTTTTGTGGGCTCATTTTATGCCTCTTGTCAATTTATTGGCACACTTTTTGCATCTTTTGATTTTTGATACACTTTGTGTATCATTCAATTTTTGGCGGTCATTGCGCATCTTTTTATTTTTTCTTATTTTTAGTCTCATTTTATGCCCTTGTCATTTTACACTCAGGTTCGCTAGCAGACATGTAAATTAAAGATCCAATAATCCCTATATACTTCTTTTGTTCAATAGATTTTCCATTTGGGTCCTTATCCAACTGAACACTAAAGGTGATGAGAGTATTTATTTGCTTGGCTCTATCTATTTCATATTTCTTCAAGAAGTCCTTTATGTACTTTAATTAATTTAAAAAGGTTTTATCATCCAATTATCTTATACTAAATCCCAAAAAGTAGGACAACTCTCCCATCATACTCATCTCAAATTCCTTACTCATTATTATAGAAAAATCATCATATAGTCTTTTATTAGAAGATCCAAAAAGTATATTATTAATATAGATTTGAATAACGAGTAACTCATCTCATACATTACTCAGAAAAAGGGTAGTGTATATGCTCCCATTAAAAAACTCCTCTTGTAAGAATGTGTTAAGCCTCTCATACAAAGCTCTGGGTGCCTATTTTAATCCATATAAGGCCTTTTTTAATTTATAAATATGATTTGGAAATTGGGAACTCTCAAAACCTGGGGGTTGCTTAACAAATACATGCTCTTTTTTCACCCCATTTAAAAAGGCACTCTTAACATCCATTTGGAAAATCCTATATCCTTTATAACAGGTAGAGGCTAGTAGCACTCTAATGGCTTCCAATCTAGTTATAGGGGTAAAGGTCTCCTCAAAGTCAATCTCTTTTATTTGGTTGTATCCCATAGTCACCAATCTTGCCTTATTCCTAACCACCACACTAGAATCATTCATTTTATTCTTAAAGACCCATTTGGTTCCAACTACACTTTGTCCCTTTCGTCTTTCTACAAGCTCCCAAATATCATTCCTAACAAATTGGTTTAATTCCTCTTGCATGGCTAAAATCCAAAACTCATCAGATAGAGCTTTATTGATGTTGGTGGGTTTAGTCATTGATATAAAGGCAGAGTAGTTCACTTCCTTCCTAATTCCTTGCCTAGTTCTAACACCTTTAGAAGGGTCTCTTAAGATTAGTTCTTTAGGATGACTTAAAGAATATCTCCAATCTTCAGGCAAAGTGTTTTGTAGGTTATACCTTTTCCTCAAGAAATACATTCTCTACTCCTTCGATAATCTCACCTACTCATTCAGTGTTTTGGGCCTCTACCATCTTCTCCAAATTATCAACTCCTTAGGTAATCTCTCCAACTTTATCTTCATCCTCAACTCTAGACTTCTTACGATTAGATTCATCAAACACTACATGAGTTGTCTCCTCCATCACCCATGTTATCTTGATAAACACCCTAAAGGATTTTCCCACACTTGAATATCCTAAGAACACTCCTTCATTAGATTTTGGGTCAAATTTTCCTAAGGGTGACTTCCCATTGTTAAGAATGAAAACCTTATAGCCAAAGACATGAGGTGGGAACGGTTGTGTGTCCTAACCTTAATGATATCATAGGATGTCTTATCTAGTTTGGCTCTAATATTCACCCTATTCAACACATAACAATATGTGTTATTCGCTTCAGCCAAAAAGTAATTTAGATGTGAATACTCAGAAAATATGGCTCTAGTGGTTTCAACAAAGTTCTTATTCTTCCTTTCAGCTACCCCATTTACTGAGGTGTCCTAAGAGCTGTGAAGTCTCCAAACCTCTCATTTTCAAACTCTCCCCGATGGTCAATATGGATGGTCAAGTTTCATAACCTAGCTTTTTCAGAATCCAAGTGGAGAAAGATCTAAACTCATCAAAAGACTCACTCTTATGAGATAAAATTTTAATCCAAGTGTACCTCGAGTAGTCATCGACAACCACAAATCCATAGACTTTTCCCCCTAAGTTGGTAGTGCTAATGGGTCCAAAAAAATCTTTGTGAAGGACTTCTAAAGGTCTAGAGATGCCAATGTCCTTAATAGAATGGAAAGAGGATTAGACTTGTTTTCCTAGCTGTCAGGAATCACATAGGTGGTCTTTAGTGAACTTAAGCTTGGGGATACCTCTAACTATGTCTTTTTGGATCACTCTCTTAAGGGTTTTCATACTGGCATCACATAACCTCGTGTGCCATAACTAAGACTCATCATTGATAATTTTTAAACAAAATAAAAAAGCATAATTAATATTATTTAAATTAAGGATGTAAACCTTATTAATCTTTTTTCCCTACAAAACAGTGTTGTTATTCAGGCTAATAATGCATGTAGTTATCAATATTTTTTTGATGAAGCCCTTATCTCATAGCTAAATGATGCTTAAAAAAATATGTTTTAGTCTATATACAAGCAAAAATTTTTCAATGAAAAAGTTCTTAGATTTTCTGATTATACCTACTCCCATCACTTTTTTGGTGGTGTTATCTCCAAGAGTGACCTTGCCTCCAGCCCTAGCCTCAAGTGAAATGAATTAATCAGCATCTCCAGTAATGTGCCGTGAGCATCCATTTTCTAGGTAAAATATACTCTGATGAGGTCTTTGGTGAGAGCACACATACAAAATTATCAAACTTTAGATTTAGTAACTTAAAGAAGTTTTGGTGCCTTCTTATTGAAAGAAGAATTTGATGCATCTGTGTTATGCTATAAATCATGAAATTTAAGTATCCATACCCAATGTATACTATTGTGAACAGTGCAAGTTTGTGAAATGTGTCCTAACATGACATATGAAAAACATCTAACGCTAGGAAAAGGGTTTATTAATTTATACAGGTTATAGTGCATCTTCCTAGGTTTCAAAACCTTTTGGCTTTTAGTCAGGATTGAAAAACTAATCAGGTGTGGGTGGAATCTTATTTTTCTCAAGTGCATTTTATTGAGCTCTAAAAAATGAGTTAGCGCTTTCTAAAATAGCATTATTAACTTTTAAATAGAGCTCTCTATGCTCAGATTAATCAATATAGGTTTCAAAATCATTTTCAAGTATAGTGCGGGATTCTTTCAATGTATCATGCTCAATGACCCACTCAGAATACATTTTATTTAACTCATCAAACTTATCAAGTAGTGACATATGATTGCTATCAAGTGTAGAGTGATCTTTAAGGAAAATTTCATGCTCTTTTTGCAAATTTAACAATTCCAATTTTAGGCTAGAATGCAATTTTTTAAGTTTCTTATATGATGCATGAATTTGTTCATAAACTTCAAATAGTTGATTGTAGGTTAGTTCACAAACCTCTTCTTGGCCAGACTAACCAAGATGATTGTCTACCATCAAGCACAAATTTATTGTCTCCTCTTCATCTTCAGTCTTATAGGAGTCAGATACAGAATCTGCCCAGAACACCTTTTAAAACTGCTTCTTTTTTTTATTCTTTCTAAACTTGGGTTTCTCCTCACACTTCTCCTTACATGGGTGAGCCTTAAGTAGGACAATTAGCTTTAACATGTTCGGGCTTCCTGCATTCAAACCAAATTATATCATTATAACTTTTAAAATTTTTGCTACCCTTATATTTATACCACTTATGATGGAACTTTTTGCCTCTTCCTTAGAAAGCTTTTGAATTGCCTAGTGTCAAGGAAATATCATCACTTCCAGACTCAGAAGAATCAGCATCCATATTATTAGCTTTTAGAGCCATACTTTTCTCCTTCTTTCGCTCACCTGTATCAAGTTGACTTTGGTTCACTCCTTGGTCCTAAGCAATGTGTGACCAAAGTAAGTTATCAACATAAAAAGTATTTAAATTCTTAGATTCAGTAATTATAGAAATTTTAGCTTCAAAGGAAGAAGGCAAGTATCTCAAAATTTTATTCACTTTTTTACAGTTTGTTAGCTCTCTTCCTAAGGCATACAGTGAGATGACTAGTATACATGTAAGAAATTGATTCAGTAGGTTTCATACAAAAAAGTTCATAGTCATGAAATAAAATATTAACTTAAATTGCTTAACTTCATTTATTCTTTAATAAGTAATACACAACTTATCTCATGTTTCTTTACTAGTTGCATAAGTTGAGACACATATATAATATTTAGATTTCAAAGCATAGAAAAAAAAGTTCAAGCATTTTGTATTAAGTTGTGCTAAATCCCTATTATCAAATGTCCACTCAGTAAAAGAAAGTTCAATTTTTTGCTATTAATTTTACGAGTTTGTGGTGAATATCCATCCTTAACAAGCATTCACATGCAATAGTTAATCGATTGAAAGAGGTTTACATGAGAGTTTTCTAAAATCAAAAGGTATGTTATCAAACAAAGGTGGTCATGTAATAGAATACCCTTCTGCGGTATTAAGATTACCAAACTTAGCTATGGATCAAAATTCAAATGTTTTCGAAAACTCAATTTTAGGGATGTTAAGCCCTTATGAACTACCCCAAGGCTAACTAAGAAGGGGGGGGGGGGGTGAACTGGTGTTTTAAAAATTTCTCAAACAAAAATATAATCTTAAACCAAACCAATAATCACCATAAGAAAATTAAATGCAAAAAAGCAATAAGAAAGAACACATAGAATTTTATAGTGGTTCGGTCAACTTGACCTGCGTCCACTCCCCGGAGCCTCTTCTCTGGGTATTGCACTAAATTCAGTGACTCTCCTTTTTCTTCCATAGCAAGGAGGAGAAGCCTATACAAACCTCCTTTTCATAGACTCTGGTGAGGCTGATATTCCTGCTCCTTTCACTTCCCCCTAAAGAAGTTAGATAATCTCTATCAATTACTAAAGTAGACCTCTCTTTAACCTCCAAGGAGCTAGGGATGATGACCAGAGAAGATGACTTGGATCCTTGTATGGAGAAACCTTTATGAAACCCCTCATAAACACTCCCTCACAATATCCTCTCTCTCTCTCTACCTTTCTCTCCCTCTCCTCTTGGCTATTTCAGGCCAGGATAATAGTAAAAGATGTAATCTTGGGTAAATAAGAGGTCTTATATAAAAGAGCTTCAAATTTGCTCATAATTACAACAAATCGACAATATCATCCAGACAGATCATTTTGTATGATTAATACAAATTATTGGGTATCATCTAGAACATCGCCGTTAATGCATGTCTGGATAATGAAAAACTAAACTTACCGGCTAGGCAGATTTCATGATCGCCCGTACGGTTAGTTTAAAATGTTAAATATCATCAAGAACATCGCCCTTATTGCATGTATGGAAGATGGAAAAATAACTTATCATCCCAGATGATTAGTGTAAAATAATACATATCATCTAGAACATCATTCTGGTCATCCAGGAAGAAATTAATGTTTGTTTAACTGATCATCCCGGACGATCCTTCGATCATCCAGGATGATATGATCGTGCAAACAAAACTTAATTACTTATCTTAATTACCATTCTAATTTAGGCATAATTACAATATATTATCCAGGACGATGTCCTTGAAGATGTCCAAAAATAAAACATGCCTAAAAGGATCTGCCGGTTGATTCTTTTTGATTTGAGGCTATTATCCCGAATTATGCTAATATTGTTGAGAGAGTTGCTATTTGTATGTTTTACATTCTTACAACTTGTAAAGTTTTGATGATTTCAAATATTATTGTTTTATGTGTAGTTATCTCCTAACACTTTTTGGAAGAGTTGCTTTTGCTCTTGTGTGTACTAACATTTCAGGAAAATCAAACTCCAGACTATAAAGATTTTAAATCAAATTCAGCATGAGATACTGTGTGTATTTAAAACTTGTATTTTTCTTTTAATTAAGTTTGAGAGGGAGTGATTGTAATTGAGTGAATACACACACAAACTTTAGGAGAACTTGAAAAATTTATACTGATCGTACGGGACGAACATAGTTTGTACGGGACGATCATGTCAGTTATCTCCTCGTAAGAGTAATGAAATGAACAGGAATTGAAGAAATTTTTTTTTAGTCCTAATCATCTAGGACAAAGTGTATTCGTCCCAGGATGAAATGTTCTCTAGAAAATATTCATTCAGACGAAGTGTATTTATTCCCGGACGAGCTGCTCTCTGGAGTATTTTCATCCAGGATGAAGTGTATTCATCCCGGGACTAGTTGCTCCCTGGAAAAATTTTATCTGGATGAACCCATGTTCATCCCAGGATGAAGTGAATCGACTCTAAGAAATTAGAGACGTTATGCCATTTTTTGGAACCGACCTATGGAATAACCGTTCTACCAGATGAACCCAATTCGTACGGGACGATATGTGTGTACGAAGTCATTTCGTACCCATATATATTTAGTTCGTTTCCAACGCATTTAAGTAAAATCATCCAGGATGATCCACGATCATACGGTATGGTCCAATGCATATTGACTTGAAAATTTGTAATTTTTTACTGTTATTTGTGTCTTTCCTATAAATAGTCCAAACTAAACTGCCACTTAGGCTTCATTTGGGATGGCTTTTTTACTGCTTTATAAAACGGAGTTTTAGTACAATTTTTTTATTTTTGTACTAAAACTCCGTTTTAAAAAGCAATAAAAAAGCTGTCCCAAACGAAGCCTTAATCTTTTTGCCTACTGATTTTTATGCCTATTGAAAGGAGAGTCAAGGAGAGAGTGTGTGAGAGAGTTTGAACGAGATTTCTTGCCATTGGAGCGTGAAGGTTTCACTTGATACTCAAAGATAAGAGTCTTTACTCTTGGTTTCTGATTACCTCACTCTATTCTCTCTTCCTTCTAGATTTCTTGTGAAGAAGATCTGTTAAAGAGATCTGTTCTCTACCGACACTTGAAGAGTGTGAATAGCCGAGGGTTCTCTACCCACACTAGGAGAGTGTGAAAAGACGAAGGGTTCTCTGCCCATTCTAGGAGAGTGTAAAAGGATGACGGTTCTCTGCCGACACTGGGGATAGTGTAAAAGGATGATGGTTTTCTGCCAACACTGGGGACAGTGTAAAAGGAAGATGGTTCTCTGCCGACACTGGGGATAGTGTAAAAGGATGGCGGTTCTCTGCCAACACTAGGGATAGTGTAAAAGGATGATGATTCTCTGCCATGCGGGGTAGTGGTAGAAAGAGTGTTTGTAAAGGCTTCTCTGCCTTACTGAGGGTGCAAAAGGAGAGTCACTAGTGGTATTAGTGCAATACTCAGAGGGTGCCTCCAGGGAGTGGATGTAGGTCTGGTTTTGACCGAACCACTATAAATCTTATGTCTTTATTTTTCCGCTGCTTTTTATTTTTGTGTTTTTACTTTTAAAACTGTGGTCGAAAAATATTTTATAGAAAAATTCACTAAAGTTTTATTTTCGTTTCCTAATTTAAAAAGAGGGTTAAATTTTTTTTTAATTACCGATTCACCCCTCCTCTTGGTTAGCTGTGGGACATAAGCTTAGGTTTAACAACCTAATTCATAGTGAATGAGTTTCAATAAGTGATATCAGAGCTTTGTTTCAAAATCATATGTTTAGACTACTTTTTGATTAACGTAGATGGCTACATTTGGAAACCGAAATATACTCGAGGGTTACTCTATAACTAGACCTCCACTGTTTGACAATATAACTTTTGATTTTTGGAAAACACGCATGTCTATATTTTTACAGTCACTTCATTATTGTATGTGGATCTTAGTTCAGGAAAGGTATACAAAACCAACTAGACTAGTTGACGGAGTTAGAGATGAAACACCTTTTGCAGATTGGATAGTAGAAGAATGTGAATTAGCATAATTAAATGCCAAATGCTTGAGTAGTTTCTTTTGTGCTTTAAAATCAAAAGACTACATGCGAGTTTCCACTTGTAAAAATGGGACTGACATATGGGATAGACTTTGTATAACTTATGTGGGGACTAATGAGTTTAAGCAATCTAGACTTAATATCTTCTTGCATGATTATGAACTATTTTGCATGAAACCAAATGAATCCATTTTTGATATGTATACAAGATTCATACAAATAGTCACCTCTTTGCATGCACTGGGTAGGGAACTAATGAATGAAAAAATGGTTAATAAGATTCTTTGTTATTTGCCTACTGCTTATGATGCTAAAATTACTGCAATTACAGAGTCTAAAGATTTAAATATTTATTCTATTGACAATCTTCTTGGTTCGCTAATTGCTTACAAGCAAGGAGTTAGCCAAAGAAAGATTGATGTAGGTGAAACACGAAGGGAGAAGAACATAGCACTAAAAGTGAAAAAGTTTGAGAGTGAACACTTAGAACCAGAGGATGAAGATGACATCGCATTGATGACTAGATAATTCAAAAGTTTTCTGAAGAGGAAGCAGAAGAGATACCAGCATTGGAATAAAGGTAAATTTAATAGAAATGCCAAGGTTTCAAATGATGTGAATTGCTATGAGTGCATAAAACCTGAACATATCAAGACTAAATGCCCAAAACTCAAAGCCACTACTAGCAAGGAGAAGGTGGAGGAGAAACCAATTGTAAAGAAGGGCAAGAAGAAGTTTCACAGAGCTTTCTGGCGGACTTAGCTTCAGATTCATCAGAGACTGTAAAGGAAGAGGAAGTCACTAATCTGTGCTTAATGGCCGATAGTCTTGATCAATCAGATCAAGAAGAGGTATGTGACTTAACCTATGATGAACTTTTTGAAGTTTTTGAACACATGCATGATGCATATAGGAAAATGAAGAAAATGCATGCTAGTCTAAGTTTAGAGTTTGAAGAATTACAAAAGAAACATGAAATCCTTAGGAAAGATCTTGCTTTAATTGATGACAACAATATGAAATTACTTGATGAGTTTGATGACTTGAATAAAAAACATGAAAAGTTAAATCATCTTATGCTGAACATGAAAAAGATTTTATAAATTTTAAGGATGAATCGAAGAGCAAGATTTATAGATCAAATAATACAAATTGAATTTTAGAAGATATGAATTCATTTTACAAGTTAACGATAAAAGCTCTTGAGGATAATAGGATACCCCCTAAGCTTGAAGATTTTACTAATCCTATTATGTATCATAAATTTATGTAATTCCTAAATAGACATATGAATGGTAGAAGACTTAGGAAATCTTTTCCAAAAGTCTAATGTGATAATTGTGGATTGTTTGGACATATAGCTCGCACATGTACTTTGAAGATGAAAACTTATTTGGTGTGGAGACCTAAGATGCATAAACCTATATATATATCATACATGCATCTGATTATAAATTGTCAAAAGGAGTTTGGGTTCTCAGGTCTAACGTTTGATAATTTTGTAGGGTCGCTCTCACACAAGACCTCGTGAGAGCATATGGTGATTGGACAGCGGATGCTCAAAGTATATGACTGGAGATACTGCATAATTCATATCTCTAGAAGTCAGGAGTGGAGGCAATGTTACACTTGGAGATAACACCACAAGGAAGGTGGTTGGATCTAGTATGATTGGAAATCTTATAAAATTTTACATTGAGAATGTGTTATTAGTAGAAGGCTTAAAGCATAACCTGTTAAGTATAAGCCAGCTATGTAAATTTTTTTCCTACTAGCTGCATATTAAGCTTAAATGGTAAAGATGTTTTGAATGGAAAAAGGGTAAATAATTTTTATATACTAGACTTGAATTATATTTAATCTCCTACTACTTTTTGTTTGAAAACTATATCTAATGAGTCATGGATTTTTTATAAGTGACTTTGTCATTCTAACATGAAAAATCTTATGAGGATTACCCAAAAGAACTTAGTGAGAGGTATACCAAAACTAGACTATACTAAGGACCACCTTTGTGATGCATGTCACATAGGAAAGCAAGTGAAGTCCTTTTTTCAGTCCAATAAGGATCTTAGAACTAGTAAACCATTGGAGATTTTACATATAGATATTTTTGGACCAGTTGGAACTATGAGTTTATGAGGGAAAGTATACGGATTTATGATTGTGGATGATTACTTAAGATTCACATGGGTTAGATTTCTATTTGATAAGAGTTAATCATTTGAGGAATTTAAAAAAAAATTCGACTTGGATTTAAAGAAAACTTGGGTGTAAAATTATTTTTATACAATGTGATCATGGAGGAGAATTTGAAAATGAAAGATTTGAGGAATTTTATAAGGAGAAAGGAATTGATCACAACTTTTCTGTACCTAGAACCCCTCAGCATAATGGGGTAGTCAAAAAGAAAATTTGAATATTAATAGAAGCCGCCCGAGCAATGTTCGCAGAATACTCACTTCCTAAATATTTTTGGGCTGAGGCGGTTAGAATTGCATGTTATATTCTGAATAGGGTGAATGTGAAATCTAAATTAAATAAAACACCCTATGAGTTGCTAAAAGGTAGAACACCTAATTTGTCTCATTTAAATATTTTTGGGTGCAAGGTGTTCATTCAAAACAATGGAAAATCTGCCTTAGAAAAATTTGATCCAAAATCAGATGAAGTAATTTTTGTTGGATACTCAAGTGTTGGAAAATCTTATAGAGTATTCAATATAATAACTTTGTTAATTGAGGAGACAACACATGTTGTATTTGATGAATCTGGAATTTTGGAAGAGTCAAATATTATAGAAGATGAGATTGAGATTAACTCCCAAAAGATTGATAAAATGAATTTGGAAAAAAATGTGGAAGAAAATTTGGAGATAGAAAACCCTTTTGCCTAGAGATTTGAGATTTTCTAAAAACCACCCAAGAGAATTGATTATAGGTGAACCTAGTGAGGGTGTAAGGACTAGGCATGGATTAAACAAAGAAGTCAATCATTCAGCCTTCATTTTAGCTATAGAACCCACAAATATTGATCAAGCACTTTTAAATAAATTTTGGATTTTGGCCATGCAAGAAGAGTTGAATCTATTTGTAAGAAATAAAGTTTAGTAATTAACTACAAGGCCAAAAGATCAAAGTGTAGTTGGAACTAAGTGGATATTCAAAAATAAAATGAATGACTCAGGGGTAGCGATTAGAAATAAGGCTAGATTAGTTGCTATGGGGTATAATCAGATTGAAGGGATTAATTTTGAGAAGACTTTTGCCCATGTAGCTAGACTTGAAACAATTAGGGTTTTACTAGCTTTTGCCTATTTTAGAGGATTCAAATTGTTTGAAATGGATGTAAAAGGTGTCTTTTTAAATGGGGTAATTCAAAAAGATATTTTTGTAGAACAACTACCAGGTTTTGAAAATTTTAAATACTCAAATCATGTTTTCAAGTTGAAAAAGGTATTATATGGATTGAAACAGGCACCCAGGGCTTGGTATGAGAAATTGAGCACCTTCTCACTTGAAAGATCTTTTGAAAAAAGAAGTTTGCATACAACTCTATTTTTGAAGAAATGTGGAAAGGATATACTTATTGTTTAAATTTATGTGGATGATATCATTTTTAGATCTTCAAATAAAAATCTTCGTGATGATTTTTCTAAAATAATAAGTAGTGAATTTGAGATAAGTCTAATGGGAGATTTAAGTTACTTTCTAGGATTTAGCATTAATCAAATTGTGGAAGGTACATTTCTTAGTCAGTCAAAGTATGTTAAATACATCCTCAAAAAGTATGAAATGGATAATGCTAAACCTGTTAGTACACCAATGAGTTCCTTAGTTCAGTTGGATAAGGTCCCTAAGAGAAAATCTGTTGATCAAAAGAAATTTATAGGAATAATTGGATCATTACTTTACTTGACTGCTAGCTGACACGATATCATGTTAAGTGTTTGCTTATGTGATAGATTTCAATCAGATCCAAAAGAATCAAATTTGACAGCAGTGAAAAGGATTTTAAGATATCTGTTAGGAACTCAGAACTTAGGAATTTGGTATACTAAGTTTAGCTCTTCATTTGAAATAATTAGTTATTCAGATTTTGATTTTGCAGGTTGTAGGGTGGATAGAAAGAGAACTTCTAGAACATATCAATTTATTGGAAATTCTCTAGTCTCTTGGTCCAGTAGAAAATAAAATTCAATAGCCCAATTTACTGCAAAAACTAAATACATTGTATTATGAAGTTGTGTGGCATAAGTACTTTGGTTGAAATAATAGTTAATTGATTTAGGATTAACTATAGGCACTATTTCAATTTATTGTGATAATACTAGTGTAATTTTTATTTTTAAAAATGTTATTCAACATTCAAGAACCAAACATATAGACATAAGGCATCATTTTATAATGGATCATGTATCCAAAGGAGAAATTGAACTCACTCATATTTCTACTGAAAATTAACTTGTAGACACTTTTACAAAACCATTAGCCTTTGATACTTTTAGTATATTAAGAACAAGGCTTGGTGTGATTGATTTGAATGCTTAATTAAAAATATTTTTGCAACATTGCTGTTAATTTTTTTAGTTAATGTTTTTGTGTGTTTTTTATGTGTTTGTGAACTTGTATGTGTGTTTTTCTTTATTTTGTATTTGTGTTCTTCATTTTTAGTGAGTTTTTTAGTGTGTTTGTGTTTTAGTTTTAATTAATGCATGATTTTAAATTTTTTAGTGTCCATCGTCTGGGACGAAATTTTTTCGTACGGAACGATTTGTGTAGTGTATCTAACTATCGGATTTTGAACCGTTTGAGTGCAGATTTCAGTTTTTAATTATCACTTCATCTATACGATCATCACGATTGTCCGGGATGAAATATTTTTCAAACGTCGGGATGAATGAATAAAGCAGTTGAATGGATAAGGTAGTTTTTAATACTAACTTCGTACGTACGAACATTTGGTTCGTCCGGACGAACACATGTCGGTTCAATGTTGGGGATGAATTTAACTGCCTTTAAAATGATCATATGTACTGATCATCTCAAGACGAACACGTGTTCATCTGTACGATCAGTATGGTCAAAAGTCTGTACGAAAGGATGCTTCGTAAGTTGTGTTAATTTTGTAAACCATTACATTTTGACGCTTTGGTTCATCCATACAAAATTTTTTCATACGGGAAGAATCGAAAAGTTTGTACGGGACGAACTTTTTTTGTCTGGTACTAACATGTCATTTTTCAATAAATAGAAGGGCTTTTGAACTCAACAGTCACACTCTAAACTTCACTTTCAATCTCTTTCGTACTTTAGATCTTTTTTTTTCAAATGGCAAGTTCAAGTAAGAGACAAAAGGTTTTGGCTAAGAAACCACATAGAAATTTATATTGGAACTTCCTTTCCAAAGTAAATGAGGAATCTTTTTCTAGGTTTGTCTCAGCAAAGATCACACCCTCCAGAATCCTAATCCAAGAACAACTTACCTTTTAGATGATGAACTTATTTGCTTCAACACAGTTTAGTTTTATCCTTACACTCATATATCTCTACAATAAAGAAACCTTTCACTACTTCCTTGTCAACATATCTTTTAATTTTGACCATTCTATAATCTGTTCCTTTGTCTTTTATCAAAAAGTTAAACTCACCAAGGCTGACTTAGGAGCCTTTTTGAATTTAAGGACAGAGGGAGCTAGAGCTCATCACTTGATCAACACTCATGATTATGAATGGTATGAAATTAATAATGTGATTAGAGGAAACAATTTGAACGAACATGTGGCTAAAGTATCCGATCTTGTTTGTAATGCTAGTATCATCCAGCATGTTCTTATAACTTCTATAACTCCTAAGCTGGTGATAGGATCAACATTACCCCTCTTCTTTCTATGATTTCCTTCTTAATGATGACTAAAGAACCTATAGATGAAGCCTAACTTATCCTTGACTATCTTTATGGGTTGTCTAAAATTTGTCATATAGAGCATAAGTGAATGAAGAATATCGCCTTAAAACATCTTGTTACCTACATTCTATACAAGAAATACAATTTGGTTCATCTTGATCAAGAGTTTGAAGAACCACTCTACTACAATGACAGATCATTTAGAGCAATCTTCAAAGAAGAACCAATTAACGTACATGTCATTAGTGATACTGAGGAAGAACATGAAGCTGCACCTGCACCTGCCAATGAACCAACTTATCAGGATTTGGTTCAAAGATTTGATCGCCTAGAGACTCATTTTGATCCAATTGACACTCATCTTCAACAGCAGGACGCACAATATCAGCATGACATGAGTTTTATGGGGGACTAAATGAATGATATCAGTACCAATGTGCTTATGATGAATACTTACTTTAACAGCTTTGGTGCTGCACCCCCTCCTCCTCCAAATCAGGGTCCTTCTCAGTGATAGTTGCACTTGATTTTATGTATTTTCTTTAGTTTGTGTGTTAGTTGTTGTTTTAAGTAAGTTTGTCGTATTTTTTTTAGATGTTTTATTTTTGTATTGATATCCTGAGCTTAGATTGTAATATCTTCTTATTGATATCAAAATATGTTCTCGTGTTTTGGCTTTAATGTTTTTGAAATGTGTGTTAGCCTTCATGACATTCATTAGATTTTTGATCTTAATAATGTTATACTTTGAAATGCAAGTTAAAATTAAATTCATTAGAAAATCTATTTTTTTTCTAAATTTAACTTTTGCTTATAACTTGATGTTATTAAGATTATCAATTTCATGTCTCTTATTTAGAGTATATTAATGTATAATATTATTATTGCAATTGTGATGTTTTCTTATTTTGTATTTCACTTATCAGTAAATATTTTTGCACTTAAAAAAATTAAAAAAAATTTATTAATTATTTTGGAAAGATCAAAATTACTCCTGAAAAAATATACAAATGTACAAAAATCAAAAGAAATGCGCAATGGTTCGCAAGTTGAAAAAGAGGCACAAAATAAGCCCACATGTAAAAAGATGCACAAAAATGTGCCACAAATGTGAAAAAGATGCGCAAAGCGCCACATGTGGTAGTTATTTCTTTCCATTATCTTTTTAATCTCTTAATTCAAATTGAACTACTGAACATTTATATTTCGTATTGAAATTTAAAATATACAAATTGTTTTCTTTTTTGCAAAGATTTTCTCTGTCTTAGTGCCTAAATTGACTCATGTTTTTGATATATTCTTTCTATTATCAATGTTATATCTCTTCTTAAATTCTATGAATTACTATGATTTACCTAATGTTTTAATTTTAATTGCATAGCATATTTCAATCACTTTCAAGATTGAATTATCAAATGATTTTCATATGTCTACTTACATTTCAAGTCTTTTTCTTCTTCACTTTTTGCTATTGTCAAAAATGGGGAGAAATTGTTTGCTTCATGGTATTGTTTGATTCGTATTGTATGTGAGTCTGTTTTTATTTTGTATTTTATGTATGATGTGTGTTTATTTTATTTTTATTTGTTCAATGCCTACTTACTTTTACGTGTTCATCAATTTAGGGGGAGTTTAGGAGATTCTTAGAATTTTAAATTATACAAATAATAATTATTTTTCCATCATCAAAAAGTGGGAGATTATTAAGAGAGTTTCTATTTGCATGTTTTACATTCTTGCAAGCTTTATAGTTTTGATGATTTAAAATATTTTTATTTTACGTGTAGTTATCTCCTAACACTATTTGGAACAGTTTTTTTGCTTTTGTGTGTACTAACATTTCAAGAAAATTAAACTCCATACTATAAAGACTTCAAATCTAATTCAGCATGATATACTTTGTGTACTTAAAACTTATATTTTTCTTTGAATTAAGTTTGAGAGGGAGTGATTGTAATGCACTGAATACACACACACTTTAGGAGATCTTGAAAAATTTGTACTGATCGTACGACATGAACATAGTTCATACGGGATGATCAAGTCAGTTATCTTCTTCTAAGCGTAAAGGAACAAATAAGAATTGAAGAAAATTTTTCTAAGTCCTGATCATCCAGGATGAAGTGTATTCATCCTATGACGAAATGTTCTCTCAAAAATTTTCGTTCAGATGAAGTGTATTTATTCCAGCACGAGTTGCTCTTTGGAGTATTTTCATCCAGGACGAAGTGTATTCGTCCCGGGACGAGTTGCTCTCTGGAAAAATTTCATCCGGATGAACTCATATTTATCCCAGGATGAAGTGAATCGACTCTGAAATTTTAGTGATGTTCTGTAGTTTTTGGGAACCGACCTATGGAATAACCGTTCGTACCGGATAAACCCAGTTCGTACAGGATAATGTGTGTGTACGAAGTCATTTCGTACCCATATGCATTAGGTTCATTTCCAACGCATTTAAGTAAAATCATCCAGGATGATCCACGATCGTACGGACGATCCAATGCATATTAACTTGAAAATTTGCAGTTTTTGGACGGTTATTTGTTTCTTTCCTATAAATAGTCCAAACTAAACTGCCTCTTAATCTTTTTACCTACTAATCTTCATGCCTATTGAAAGAAGAGTCAAGGAGAGAGTGTGAGAGAGTGTTTGAAGGAGATTTCTTGCCATTGGAGCGCGAAGGTTTCACTTGGTACTCAAAGGTAAGAGTCTTTGCTATTGGTTTGTGATTACTTCACTCTTTTCTCTCTTCCTTCTAGATTTCTTGTGAAGAAGATCTGTCAAGGAGATCTGGTTCTCTTCCGACACTTGAAGAGTGTGAACAGCCGAGGGTTCTCTACCCATAATAAGAGAGTGTGAAAAGATGAAGGGTTTTCTACCAACACTAGGAGAGTGTAAAAGGACGACGGTTCTCTGCCGACACTGGGCATAGTGTAAAAGGATGACGGTTCTCTGCCAACACTATGGATAGTGTAAAAGGATGACGGTTCTCTGCCGACACTGTGGATAGTGTTAAAGGATGATGGTTCTCTGCCAACATTGGGGATAGTGTAAAAGGATGAAAGTTCTCTGCTATACCGGGTAGTGGTAGAAAGAGTGTTTGTAAAGGCTTCTTCGCATACGGTGGGTGCAAAAGGAGAGTCACTAGTGGTATTAGTACAATACTCGGAGGGTGCCTCCGGGGAGTGGATATAGGTCTAGTTTTGACCGAACCACTATAAATCTCGTGTCTTTATTTTTTCGCTTCTTTTTATTTTTGTGTTTTTACTTTTAAACTGTGGTTGAAAAATAATTTCTAGAAAAATTCACTAAAGTTTTATTTTTATTTCTTAATTTAAAAAGAGGGTTAAATTTTTTTTAATTACCAATTCACCCCCCCCCCCTCTTGGTTAGCCGTGGGACATAAGCTTAGGTTTAACAACCTAATTCATAGTGAACGAGTTTCAACAAATATCATTCAGGATGATTTGCTTAATTATTGCTGCCTTAATAAGAATGCCCTAAATAGGATTTCTATTTTTAATGCATCATCCCAAACTATGTGTTAAAAAATAAATAACTCTAAAAACAAATATAATTTTTTCCTGAGTGTGTGTGTGCAAGGTTACATAGCATCAGGACCCACGTTATTATAATTGACTCAAGAAAAGGTAAAAAATACTTAACGATAGTTTCCAGTCTGACTCAATCCTAATCTACCCAATCTTGAGCTGGCTTGATTTAGAGTCGACTTTGTGGACCTGAAACATTATTAGGCAAGGGAGTAGTAGAAAAATAGAAGTATAAAAAATACTTGCTATTATAAAAATTAAGATTCCTGATTCTTTATTTACAACATTTAGTTCCTTCATATATTATGCAAAGTCTATCAAAATTTTCTTTTCCAGTTGTACATGTTGAAACATGTATATAGTCTTTAGACTTTGGGGCACAAAAAAACTATTTAAACATTTTACATTTAAGAGAGCTAAGTCTTTTTCTTCGAATATCCAATCAGTAAATTATGTTTCAATCTTAATGCCAAGTTTAGTGGGTCTAGTTAAACCTTGTACAAAAATTCATTTCTGATAATCAAGTGATTACAGAAAAGTATATATACGAGTTTTCCAAAAGTTAGAAGGAATGTTTTTAAATTGAGGTTGTCTAATGATCGAATATCCTTTAGGAGAGTTCTGATTTCCAAACGTAGCCTAAATTAATTTCCAATATGTTATCTAAACCATAATTTTTGAAATAGGATCTTATACCATATGAAAGATTATACAGGTTGTTAGACATAATAGAACTATCCTAAGGCTAACCAGGAAGGAGGATGAATTGAAAATTTAAAAATCTCTTAGATTTTAGAAAAACTATTTTAAGAAATTTTACACAATGATATATTTTTACAAAATATTTTTCAACCATAGTAATATAAAGTGCAGAAAATAAAAATGCACAAAAAGTAAAATAATTGAAGAACACCAAATTATATAGTGGTTTGGACCAAGTAGACCTATGTCCACTCCCTAGAGAGTCCTTCTCCAGATATTGCTTTAAACACAAGCGACTCTCCTTTTGCTCCCACAGCAAGGTGAAGAAGCCCTTACAAAACCTCTATTCCACCAACCCGGTGTGACAAAGAACCATCATCCTTTTTTACCCTCCTGGTGTAGGTAGAGTACCATCATCCATTTTCACCCTCCTGATGAAGGTAGAGTACCATCATCCTTTTTTACCCTCCTGGTGAAGGCAGAGTACCCAATCTACTCTGGAGATGTTCTCTCAATAGTTTTCAAAGAACTAGGCCAGAGTTTTGAAAAGCAATTAAGACATCCTCACCTTTGGGAAACTTTGTGAATTCCTCATAATTTTCTCTTACAAAATCTCTCTCTCCACTCCCAAACACTCTCCCAAATCACCATCCTTTCCACTTGTAAGAGAAATTCGTAGCAAATAGATTATAATTTAATTTCTAAAACTCATTATAAATGAGACACATAAAAAACCATCCATAAACTAAAATTTTAAAGTGAAAATGAGTCAGATCATACAGTATAATCCTAAATCATCTGTACAAATAGTTAAAAAATCATAGGATGATTTTGGACAAACACTATTTTAAATGTTGTTAGTTATTTGTATGATTTATATATTGTTGACCTCATTTTTGTATGAGGTCACTGAGACCCTTCTATAATCCAGATCCGATCCTAGACCCTAGGATCCACTCTAGACTTTAGGATCCCTCCTAGAGCCAGACCTTAGGATCCTTCTAGATCAAAGACCTTAGGGCCTACTCTAGAGCTTAAGTTTTTTTTTCATATCCAAATCCTAGAACTCCTCTAGATCCTAGGATCAATCCAGACTTCAAATCAATCCCCTCCCTTGATCAACCTCAACCTCAAATCAATTCCTACCTTTGATCAACACCAACTTCAATTTGATTCAGCCCTTGATCAATTCAAATCTCAAACTTTATTCAACTCAAATCTCAATTAATTCAAGCTTCAAGCACATCCAAACTTTGATTCAATCCACTTAAAAATCCAAATTCCAACCTAAACTTTGACCCTACCTTTGATCTAGCTTTGACCTTATCCATTCATTAACAATCACCAAATGATTGTAAATGATTTGGATACCCCAATATTGATCATTCAAATTTGAAATCCATTCTAAATCCAGAAATTCAGACTCAAATCCAAAGTCTTAAGGCCTTGTCCTGAACACCCTTTTTAGAGATTTTTCAAATATTTCAAAACCCAGTCAAATGGTCTCTGATTCAGGGTCTATCACATACAAAGTGATAATACATGTCTCTAGAGGTTACCCTCCAACTTTGAGCTCATTCTAAGGTCTCTAACCCCAGAATCTGAATTAAAATCCAAAGGCTGTAAAACCTTCAAATATTTACAGCCTATGCCACTGAACCTAACCCCTTTGAGATCTTGACCCTGGAATCCTCATCAAACTCTCCAATCACTTCCAGACCCTTGATTTTAACCCACTGAGCAGTAAACTGCATTTTTCAGACCCATTTTTGACCCTAGTTGACCAATAGGTCAAAATTGACCAAAATACCCTTATGGGATTTCAAATGGCCATTTTAACTCAAATCAATTCCAAAATCTTTGAAACCACTTTCAATGAATTTCAAATATCAAACCCAACTTGTTGAACTCAAACCCAAACCTTGGGTCAACCTGGTTGACCAAGTCAACCAGGTTTGACCCATGGACCCATACACCCTTCCTCTTTCAAAATTTTGAATCTAGTCCATTCCAAGTCCTTTGAATGTATGGGATGACCCCTTGGGTACCCAAGGGATATGTCTTGGAGGCCCAAGCCTTGGGCTTACTTGGGTTAGCCATTTGGCTTGACTCAAGTGACCAAAGAGAGGTCTCCCTTGAGCCATCTCTCAACCTTAACCAAATTGAATCCAAATCATGGTGCCATTGGGTTCCCATCAACCCAATACACCTTCCTTGACCAGCCCAACCCTTGGGCCAACTTGGGTCAAGAGTTAGGCTAACCCAAAGTGTCCAAAACCACTTGGGATTGAGCCAATTCTTGACCTAAGTCAAATTGAACTCAACCAACACCTCCCATAGGTGGCCTTGAGTTCAATACTTCTCCTCCAGCCAGCCCATGCCTTGGGCTAACTTGGGTCAAGAGTTAGGCTAACCCAAAGT
>NW_021318773.1:520909-550970 GCF_001605985.2 Dendrobium catenatum
TGTTTTTAAAATTTTAAGCATACTTGATTTGAGGTTGTCAACTAGCATGCATTGCATTAGAAACATACTTAAAGAGTCAAAATTTTAATTGCATCAGTTTAGCATTTTAGCACCCAACATAAGTTGAAGGGGCCAATTAGGAAAATCTCTAGATGTCGGCCCCAACTCTCCAAAACTTTAATTACAACGTCCCTACCACTCTTTCATAAAAGACCGGACTCATCTCTTTTAAATCGACTAGGTGGTTAGCTGGCTCCCCAATCCAGGCCGGGGTAAGTCCAGACCTTGCACTGCATTAGTTAGGATCGGACGACTGTGGTCCAGTGTCCAAATTAGATTTAGGATCCGGGGCAGATCTTTGATCATAAGACCCCAAATTTCGGGAATGTAATCCCAAATTTCTAATAAAATGCTCAACTCTAATTAAAAATTCCTTTCAGTCCTAAACATAAAGCCCAACACTTAGATTAAGTTGGGGCACTTCCGGATAGTTCTGGAATCTCAAAGTGTCCCCTACCTCTCTTCCTTTGAATCTGTTAATAACTGCTCAATCTTGATCCATTCTCTTTTGATTTTCCAATAATTCTATTCATGCTTTGATATCACTCATAGAAAATCTAATAAAATTTCATTCTTATTCTAATCGAGAGTTTTCGTAGGGGACTTTGTCTCCCTACAATATAATTAACTACGAGGGCTTGCGCTCGTAGGAGGTTTGGAACCCCACACACCTGATTTTAAAATTGATTTTAAAACTTCAGTAGATTTCTTTGGGAAAAGTTAAAGAATGATCGTCGTCGTTGCATTAGAAAAATTATCGCAGAATGGTGTCATTTCCCTTTGGGGAGATACATCCTTCTTCGATAAGGCTTTGGATGTGAATGCGACGATCATACTTCTTGAATATTGTAATTTGGTATTTAGTTGAACTCTACTTTGTTCCTTCGGGGCCATATGAAGTTCTCTTTAGGACCCGATCATAATATTCAAGATGAGTTTACATAATTCTAAGTCTGAACACCGTTATGAAAGTTTATCTTAGTCCCCCGGGGTGATATACTCTTTCTAACGAGTTGATTCGACCTTAGAATTAGAGCTCAACCTTAATCTTAAAATCCCCAAAGAAAGCTAATATTTTTAAAATATGTTTTCAAAATTCCACCAACATATATCATCTCATTGAAGAAGTGAAATTTGTTTAGATGATCTGGTATGAAATTTATTTTATACATTGTTAGTCGTATGTACGATATTGAGGTCGTTTATAAGAAGAGTTAAAATTTGAATGGATAATCTGGTACGAAGCTTATCTCACACACTGTCAGTTGTGTGTATGATATTGGGATCATCTGTATAAATAGTTAAAACTCATTTGAATGATTTGGTATGAATCTTATCTCGTACAATTTCAATCATTTATATGATATTTATATCATCTGTATGAACTGTTAAAATTAATATGGATGATTTAATACAAAGCTAATCTCATACACTGTCAGTCATATTTAAGAATTGACATCGTATAGTATAAAAAGGGTTAAAAAATTTTCAATTTTAATTTTAACTCTCCCCCTTTATGTATAAGTGTGTGTGTGCATAGTTTTTTAATTATAATCACACTCTCTTAGGCTCAAGAAAATAAAAAATAACTAACTTCATTAAATGAAATCCAATTCTACTCTATCTTGAAGTCTTCAGTAGTCTTGAGTATAATTTCCTTTACATGTTAGTATAAAAAGAATAAATAGAAATATATCCAATGTATATTTGGAGAAAACATTAATTATAACAATAATATTTTTTTATCATAAAAAAATGCATGACATAAAACTCAATCTTCAATTCTAGGTTGCAATAGGATTACCTCACTAGATCTCCAACAAACTTCTAGCTTGAGCTAGCCCAGTCCCTAGCCTATGGTGACCAAAATAAATAGAGATTCAGCTCAGGTGGTCCCCTTCACCTTGAGCATCATCCAAAGGCTTCCAAATCCTGGGCTCACCAGCTTTGAGATTACAGACCACTAAGGAAGTTTCCCCTACCACTTGAAGGACATCAAATAGTTACCTAGATTGATCTCAGCCGTTCGAGCTCGCAGGGGGATTAAGAATAGGTCAGCTCGATCTAGGCGCCTCATTTATGGTTAGATTTTTGAGAACCCTCTTCAAGCCACCATGAGCATTCCTTTCCCATTTCCTAGTCGCCCAACCTTTTCCATCCATTCATTTGATCCAACTTCAGCAAAGTCCATGTGTTCTCTACTCAAAGCCATACCTCCGACAACTCTTTAACCTTAGCTTCTGAAGGAAATGTCTTTGCCATCATCTCCTCAAGCTTCTTAATAGAAAAAAGCAATTTATTTAGGGTTTCTACATGGTGAGAACTCTATCAAAATATCCCTAGATAGGTGGTCCAATCAAGTGTGATAGAAACTATCACTCCAATGAATTTCCACCATTTTATTGATGGTTTCCATTACCTTGATGCTTCCTAAGAAATTTCAAGGGATTTCACCAGTGGAATCACCTAATTCTTACTAAGAAGCTTTACGACTACAAGATCTCACGAGAGGTGGAGGACACAATCATAACTATTGATCTCATTCAACAAATTTGTTTAGATCATGGGGTCTCAGAGCGCATTTTATCATAGCCATTTCATCTCAATCAGATGACCATTATTAATCCCCCATTACCCAATCATCAGCCAATGATTGGTCAGCCAATCGTGTGCCGCCCACATGGAAAAGAGTGACTAACTAGGTAAATCTAGAATTAAAATTTCTAAAAACTTAAAGAATCTTTGAAAATTCATATCTCTCTATCCACTTTGTTTATTTAGGAGTTCTTAGACTCATTGGAAAGATTGTAGAGAGATCTTGAAATTCCCCATGGTCCCAAGCCTGGATAAGTTCTATAAAAATGTTATTTCTATTTGAATGTTTTAAGTATTATTGCATATATGTGTTAAGTTTAAGTAACCATGGCATGGGATTACGGGGGAATGAATCTGGGCATGTTTCTGGCATGTCAAATTTCCCCCCTTTGTTTGAGAAGTTTAAGGGAATTTTCAGCAAATTTGGGTTTAAAATTTATTGTTTGACCCTAAAATTCTACTTGTGGCTGCAATCTTTCCCATAAAATTTAAGATCTTATTTTTAGAGTGTTAATTATGCTTAGTCTAAGGCGTTTAGGGCCACTGATTGCACGCCAAATCAACATAGGCTAATAAACTAGGAATTTTCTATTGTAACCTATAGGTTGCCTTTGGTGGCTTGGTTAGCCACCGTAGAGAGTTCCATTTAGACCAAAATTCATGAAGTATGGACCATAGGATAAGGTAATCTCTTCGTCTAAAATTCACTAGATTGGAACACATTTGGTTCACCAACTATGAGCCCCAAAAACCACTCTTTAGATTTAACCTTGAGCCTTAATTAAAACATAATTAATTCATATTTATTCCTAAAAATTTAGATAAATACTATAATTGAAAATAAAAGCCCTATCAGATAGCCTCTAACTTAATCAAAATTTAATTTCTAGGGAAAATCAATAATTAATCAAATAATTAATTAAAAAATATTTAAAATCGAAAACAAATTCTCCAAAATTTTTGAAACACCTTTTTAGGTCATCTCTTAACTTTGGAGATGATTCCAAGAGGTTTGGAGTTAATTTGGATTGAAATAAAAAAATCCTCTTAATTTTGGCAATTTTAAAAATTCTAAAAATACTCAAACTTTAAAAAAATTATAAATAATTCAAGAAAAATTCAAATGAATCAAACACAAATCCATTCAACTTTAAATAAAATATAATATTTTCTAAAAATGCCAAATTTCACAAGGGTTGCTTGTGAGGGGATTCACAAGGGTTGCTTCAAAGATCGCTCTGCTTGTTCTTCATCTAGAGTTTCTCGTCCGTGGAAGGGTCGGTAGAGGTAAGGAGTTAGCTTTTGGTTGTGGTTCTCTGCCAGCTTTAGGAGGAAGCAAAAGGAGGTAGGTTCTCTGCCTTGCCAGGGTGGAAAAAAGGAGGTTCTTGTTTTCTTTCTTCCGCACTTTTAATTCCACATTTATTTTTGTGGTGTGATTTTGGTTTATGCAAGTTTTATTCTTTGTGAAAAGAAATTTTAAAATACCAATTCACCCCCCCCTCTTGGTTTGCTTGGGCAAGTTCTATAGGGCTTAACATCCCTAACGAAATTTCAAGTGGTATCAGAGCGGGATTCGAAAATTTAAGTTTGAAAACTTTTTGAATTAGATCCATGGCTAATCTTGGGAATAGAAATACTACTGAAGGTTATTCGATTACACGACCTCCACTGTTCGATAAACTACCTTTTGATTTTTGGAAAACCCGCATGTCAACGTTTTTACAATCTACTGATTATCGCATGTGGATGCTTATTCAAGAAGGTTATTCTCCACCTTCTCGTGAAATTAATGGTGTTAAAACTTAAATTTCTTTTACTGAATAGACTTTCGATGAACGTGATTTATCTCAATTGAATGCAAAATGTTTGAACTACTTTTTCTGTGCTTTAAAATCTGAGGATTACATGCGTGTCTCCGCTTGCAAAACTGGTAAAGAGATTTGGGATAAATTGTGCATCACCTATGAAGGTACTAATGAGGTTAAACAATCCCGTTTGAATATTCTCTTGCATGACTAATAACATTTTTGCATAAAACCTCTTGAATCAATTTCTGACATGTATACAAGATTTACTCAGATAGTTACTTCACTTCATGCACTAGGAAAAGAACTTTCAAACTATGAAAAAGTTAACAAGATTTTGAGATGCTTGTTTTTGTCTTATGATGCTAAAATCACTGCAATCACTGAATCTAAGGATTTGGACACTTACTCTATTGATAACTTACTTGGCTCACTCATTGCTTACGAGCAAGGGGTGAATCAAAGAAATCTTGATGCAGGTGTAGTTGATGAACATAATGCATTAAAAGTTTCACACACCTCACTTAGTTTTGATCTTAAGAAATCTAAAGAGATTGAGAAAAAGTTGAGGAGTGAAAATGATGCATTAAAAAGAACAAATTTGAGGATTCAAAATGATTTTGATACATGTAAGAAAAATCGGATGACTTCCACTTTTGATCTTAAGCCAGAACCTAGGAAGAGGCATTATAACTCAAACCATTTAAGAAACCCTTTTCCTGGAGTTAGATGTTTCTCATGTGGCATACTAGGACACATCTCACACACTTGCACCGTTCACCGTAGTACACATTGGGTGTGGAGACCTAAGATGCATGATTCACAACATACCTTACCTGCATTGCATTCTACTTTTCCTAAGAAGGATCCCAAATCTGTTTGGGTTCCTAAATCTGACTGTTGTTGAGTTTTGCAGGAGTGCTCTCACCAAAGACCTTGTGGGAGCATATGATAACTGGACATATGAAGGCTCGCAGCTCATTCATGCTCAAACCTGCTGCTTCAATAAATTCTTGAAATATGTTTTGTTTCTTTGTGTTTTGTTTTATTTTTTATGTGTTTTGTTTTCACGTTGTTCTTTAAAATTGGCCTTCCATATGTTGAATCTTTTCAAGATTTTAGATTTTGGAGTTTTGAAGATTGTGTTTAGCTTTTCTAAATTTAGGTAAAGGGAGAAACACCGTGTATAGTTTCCCTCCTTCTGACCTTGTTCAGTGGTATAATTTTTCTTCTCTAAACTAAAGTCTAACTCATTTTAGCCAATGATTTTTTAAACTAAGATTCTTTCTATCTTGCTATAATATCCTATCTTATACATAATATCCAAAGCTCTTACATATCTTTCGAGTTATTTAAAATCTTGCCATTGCTTCTATCACATGTTTTTGATTTTGTTTTGTGGATTATTATTTCCTATGTTAGAGAGAGATCTCCTATTCTCTAATATTTGGAGGATATTCTCACAATTGAGCTTCTTTTAAGAGTTTGCAAAAGAGCGTTTTAGCTTGCAAGAATTAAAAAGGAAAGAGGCCAATTATGCCAAATTGAAAAAGAAAAATTATACACAATTGTGTATCAAAAATCAAAAGATGCTCAATGAACCAATCAAAGATTCAAGAGGCATAAAATGAGCCCACTAAAAGGCAAGCTATCCCCTCTTTTCAAAACTTTTAAAACTTAGAGAACTCATTAACTATTTGATGAATTCAAAAAATTGATTTCGAATTCCATGATTGAGAAAAAGTACTTTGCTTTATTATTTATGAGATGGTTTTTGTAAATAAGTTTGATTGAACCTTCTTTTTGCCCAATTAGGTTTATTCTGAGTTATGCATTATTGTTTTTCAAAAGAAATTTTATACCATAAAAAACGTCTGATTTAGGGTTAACAGAATCGGATATCTTACCTTTGTCTGATTAGGATTAGCTAAACTCCTTGATCTTGTGGAACTCTAAACGTTTAACTTTTTAAGAAATTCTCATATGATGTCTATATAAAAAAAAAACAAAAAAAAAATTTAGAAAAGTTAAAATCCAAAAATATTCGTTTTTTGATTTTTCTTGTGTTTTTGCTTTTCTTTTACTGTGTTTTTTGACTGTTTTTCTTTTATTTTATTTTTGAGGGCCTTGATCATCACCATCTTTTCCTTAGTTTCAATTTCTAGTCACATCATCCTGTGGCCGATACTTTTATCATCCTGGATGATATGACAAATTCTCTTCAAAATCCATCTGCTGACCTTTTTTCTGTGCTTGTTGTTATTCATCGTCCTGGACGATCAAATATCATCCTAGACGATATGATCGAACTCTGTTGCAATCATGATAATAGTCCTGGCTGATAGAATATTTCGTCTGGCCGATGCAATTTATGTGCATCGTCCTGGCCGATACACTGGATCGTCCCGGGCGATCCCCGTGTCAGCACGTTTGAATCTTTAAATTCGGCCCTGGATGATCCATTATTGGACCATCGTCCTGGCCGATCCACTGTTCGTCCTGGACGATACACGTGGCAAGAATTTAAAATTTTTTAACTTCGGCCGATAAGATTAATTATTATGCATTGTCCTAGACGATACACCTAATCGGCCTAGATGATTGCTTTTTCAACAGTCGTCCGGATTGACTACTCGGGCCGATCGCCAGTGTCTAATCGGCCTGGCCGATATCTGATCGGCCCAGACGATCGGAGCGCCTTTTTGACCAATCGGCCTGTACGTAATTATTGAGCCATATCGGCCTGGACGATTTTGCGATCGACCAGGATGATATGGACGTTTCTTTAAATTATGGCCGTTCCAGCCATGGTTTTTCACTCTCCACCCTTTCTCCTCTTGTGTTTTCTTGCTAACTCCTCTCTATGGCTGGTGGGAAACGTGTCCGACAAACTTCTGGGAGTTCTTCGAGGGCTAGGATTGACCGTCGTTTCAGGGAAGCAGAATTTTAAGCCGCCTACCATCGTTACAAAGAGTGTGGGATAATTGTCTCCAGAATCATCAATCCTGCCCACATTTCATACCCGGTAATGGATCTTTTCGCTCACATCTCCCTTTGCTTCATTCTGTCTCTTGCTTTCCCTTTCAATACCGAGTTTCTTCAAGAGTTTTACACAAACCTTTGCATTAACCCTACCTTCACAGCCCTGACCTCCTATGGGAATCGACGTCCTATCAAAATCACATATCAGGATTGTGTTGATCTTTTATAGCTATCCACCACCGGGGATAAGCTGCACTTAATCGCCTCAGGTCCTGATCTTGACTGGTCCACGGTGAATCACTTCCTTTGCCAGACCAATGCGCCATACCATGTTGGATAGACTAGCTCTTTAGTCAAAAATTCTAGGACAATCCAACATGTCCTTCGCACCTCTATAATTCCAAAAGTCGGGGACCGAATCCACACCACTCCTCTACTTTCCCTCACTACTTTCTACATCATGGCTCATAGAGAATTCAATACTGTGGATTTAATCATTTGATACATTGATCACTTAACCACGATCCGCGATTCAGGTCATAAGAGGAAACCCAATCTAGCCTTAGGACACATCATAGCCTATGTCCTTGAAACCAAATACCAACTTCAGTATCCTATTCCACCTAACCTCCCAACTCCCTTCTATTCTAATAGTTCCTTCAGTACCCTTCACAGTACTCGTCTCCACCCTAAGGAACCTCGGGGGGCTAGAGAGGAGGAGGCTCCCGCTCCCGCTCCCTTTCCTGACCCTGTTCCTCTCCACCAGCACTCACTGATTGATCAGTTGATTGAGAGGTTTAATCGATGGGAGACCCGCTTTGACACCTACGTTGCTGCAAAGGAGCAGCAACACTTTGAGGACATTGCCCGATACGAGAAGCACCGCACTAAGGATTTAGCCCGATTTGATAGTTTCCTTACTCACCAGCAGCAGCAGCAAGACCAGGACATCGCTTGGTTCAATGCTCAGTTTACCACGCTTTCCAGCTACTTTCAGCAGCCACCTCCACCACCTCCATCAGATGATCAGGATCCCTCGTTCTTTTAGTCTATGCTTTCTGTTGTTTGTTTCCTATTTTTTTTGTAGTTTGCTTTTTAGTCTTTGTTTATTTTTCTTTTATATTTGGACCCTCATTTTGTGATGACAAAAAGGGGAGTAGGGTGTGGTAGGAAAAATTGTTGGGTTTGTAACTTTGAAATTCTAATGGACTTTTTAAAATATTTTCCTACTTGTGTTTGCCATCAATAAAAAGGGGGAGATTGTTGCAATTCTATTTTCATGGCTTATGTTTTGATGATTGACAAATGCTATTTTTCTTGGACTGCTTGTTGCTGCTAACTTTTCAGGAATCGAAGATCGGACGAACAAGACAAAGCCATATCAGGATTTCATAGGTTTAGGATTGAGTTAGTATGTACTTTTGTTTTTCACTTCTTGAGTCTACTTGTAATGATCAAAGAGACTGATGCTAAGTAACCCTACACACACACACTTGAGAGACTTAGAATTTCTGTTTTTACTCATATCGGCCAGGACGATTTTTAACATCGGCCTGGATGATCAGGCTTAAAAGAGAAAGTCTAAATAAGGATTCTTAATTAAGGCCGCCGTCATTAACATATCGTCCTGAACGATACCTGTATCGGCCAGGACGATAAGCTCAAAACAGAAAGAAGTTACCGCCTTAGATAATTAAGGTATACTGTATTTTTAAATTATTGGCCAGGACGATCATTGACCAGCCTGGATGAAATTCCCAAATTATGCCTTAATTGATCAGGAAATCAAAGGAGTAATTAATGTTGATTGATTCGATCCTATCGTCCTGGACGATCGCAGGATTGGCCAGGATGATCCAGTCAAAAACCTTAAGTTGCTTCAGGATAATAAATATCGGCTCGTATCCAGGGCTATTCTCAGGACGATTTTCCCATGATTTGAACTGATCGGCCAAGACGATCGTGAGATCAGCCCTGACGATCAAGCCAATTTTCAATCATCCAGGAATGTATCCAGGGCGATGCTATGGCCGATTTTCTGAGTTTTGTACTGATCGGCCAGGCCGATGTCCATATCGGCCTAGATAATAAAGTCGGCAACTTGTAATTAATGAGCTCCTTTGAAGCTCTTTTATTTAAGAGCTCATGCTCAATGTTTTGGAATACCTTTGGCTGCTGCCTTGACCTGAGAAGACCTTGAGGAGAGAAAGAGAGAGAGGGAGAGAGAGAGGATCTTGTGAGGGGGAGCTTGTGAGGGGATTCATAAGGGTTGCTTCAAGGATCTCTCTACTTGTTCTTCATCTATAGTTTCTCATCCGTGGAAGGGTAGGTAGAGGTAAGGAGTTAGCTTTTGGTTGTGGTTCTCTGCCAGCTTCAGTAGGAAGCAAAAGGAGGTAGGTTCTCTGCCTTGCCGGGGTGGCAAAAAGGAGGTTCTTGTGAGGGCTTCTCCGCCTAGCTGTGGGGGCTAAAGGAGAGTCATGTTTTATAGTGCAATACTTGGAGGGTGCCTCCAAGGAGTGGACGTAGGTCGAGTTGACCGAACCACTATAAATTTCTATGTTCTTGTTTTCTTGCTTACGCACTTTTAATTCCGCATTTATTTTTGTGGTGTGCTTTTGGTTTATGCAAGTTTTATTCTTTGTGAAAAGAAATTTTAAAATACCAATTCACCCCCCTCTTGGTTAGCTTGGGCCAGTTCTATAGGGCTTAACATCCCTAACAAACTTTCAACACACACTTAGGAGAAAAATTCTATCTATTTTAGAGATTTTTTTTTTGATCATATCATCACTAACGATCCCAAATCATCTTGGATGATTAATTAAAAATAGAAACCCTTTTTAGAGTATCCTGGTTATGGCAGTTGAAATTAAGCAAATCATCTTGGACGATTTTATCATCATCTTGGATGATTTGCTCAAATTAGAAAGAATCAGCTGCCAACTCTATTAGTCATGTTATTATTTTTTGACATCATCAAGGACATCATCCTAGATGATGTGTTTTAATTATTCCTAAATTAGTTAGATGATATAGGAAACCAATTAAGGTTTGATTGATCGGTCATATCATCTTGGACGATCGCAGGATCATCCGGGACGATATGTTAAAAAAACCTTAGTTTCTCGTTAGATGACTAGAACAATGTTCTGGATAAAATGTATTAATTTGAACTAACCATTTTAAATGATCACAAATCATCCTGGTCGATCATTTATTTTTTCTATCATTTGAACATATAAATTCTTACCGAACAGTGAGATTATTTGGACGATATTCAATGTCTTGAACTAATTGTTTAGGATGAACATGAAATCATCCTAGATGACATGTTATTTTTATATCATCCAGACAGGTAAAGTCTAGCCAAATAGGGCGATGGTCTGGATAATACTCAATGCTTTTGAACTAATCATACAGGATGATGTATAATCATCCCGGATGATTAGAACAAATAAATCCTTTAATCATCCATCAACCTCTAGATCATCTTGTGTGATTGCACTAAATTAGTACTGATTGTATAGGACAATCCATTTATCATTTTGGACGATCTTTGTCAATTAATTACAAATTAGGGAAAATTTGAAGCCTTTCTTTATAAGATCTCTTGTTTACTCAATATGAGATCTTTTACTATTATCCTTACCTGAGAGAGCTAAAAGGAGTGGGAGAGCTTGGAAGAGAGAGAGGATCATGTGAGGGCGAGTTTATGAGTGTCTTACAAAGGTTGCTCCAAGCAAGGATCCGCATTCTCTTCTTCTATCATCATCCTTGGTTTCTTAGAGATTTTAGAGAGCTCTACTTCGATAATTGATCAAGGTTCTCTTCCTGCTTTAGGAGAAAGTAAAAGGACTTGGGTTCTTTGCATACTTTAGGAGGAAGTGAAAGGAGTTAGGTTTTCTTATTCATCGGAGTCAGTGGAAAGGAGGTTTATATAAGCTTCTCTGCCTTGTTGTCGTACCAAAAGGAGATTCACTGAGTTTAGTGCAATACTCAGAGGAGAGGCTCTGGGAGTGGACGTAGGTTATGTTGCAAATCTGGTTTTATGAATTAGAATTTTGATGATAGCAAACATTCCTATTTTTTCTACAACTGCCTTGCCCACAAACATTTCAGGTCAACAAGATCAAGTACAACTCAAGCCATCTCAAGATTGGGTAGATTATGTCTGAGTCAATTTGTAATGTATTTTTTCCCCTTTCTTGAGTCAATTATAATTTTTTTGGTGCCTGATGCTAAGTAACCCTGCACACAAACACTTGGGTGATATTTTCTGTCTGATAGAGTTTTCTAATTTTGCTAACATCATTTGGGATGATCCAAAAATCATCTTGGATGATTGGTCAAAAATAAAAATTCTAATTAGGGCATCTTGGTTTAGGCAACCATCATTAAGCATATCATCCTGCACGATATTTGTATATGTCAGGACGATATGCTCAAATAAGAAAGAATTAGACAGCTGATCTATTTAGGAAGTTTTATTTTTTAATCATCGTCCAAGACATCGGCTTGGACGTTAGAGTTCAATTATGCCTAAATTGTTCTGGTTATTAAGGAAAGTAAATAAGGTTGATTTATTCGATTATATTGTCCTGGACAACATTAGGATCAGCTAGGACAAGCAGTTTAAAATCCTTGATTCCTCTTCAACAACCAAAAATCATACATAATCTATTCAGAGCGATGTTATGGATGATTTTGCACATATTTGAATTAATTGGCCAGGACGATCGCGAGATCAGCCTGGACGATTAATTCATTTTGTTTTCATCTAGACTCCTATATAGGGTGATGTTCTAGATGATATTCCCTAATTTTTACTAATCGTACAGGACAATATATTATCATCCTAGATGATAGGAACAAAAAATCTTCTAATCATCCCAAGTCGTCCGGACTGATTGAGCTTAATTTGTACTGATTGTACAGGATGATAGCAATATCATCGTGGATGATAAAGTTAGTTCTTGAAAATCTATTTAAAAAACTCATGTTTTCTCAAGCACAAGGATCTTTGCTGCTGTCTTGACCAGAGAGAGCCTAGAGGAGAGGGAGAGAGAAGAAGAGAGAGGGAGGAACTTATGAGCGGGAGCTTATGAGGGGTTTCATAAGGGTTTCTCTAAGCAAGGTTCCAAGGTGTCTTCTCCAATCATCATTCCTCATTCTTGGAGGCTCAAGGGAGGTCTTCTTCAACAATTGATCGAGGTTCTCTACCTACTTCAGGAGGAAGCAAAAGGCGTCAGTTCTATGTCGCACCAGTGGAAAGGAGGTTTTGTAAGGGCTTTTCAGCCTTGCTGTGGGAGCAAAAGGAGAGTCACTAAGTTTAGTGCAATACTCGAAGGACACCTCCGGGGAGTGGACGTAGGTCGTGTTGATCGAACCACTATAAATCTTTGTGTTCTTTTATTTTCTTCCGCATTTTTTTTAGTTTGCACTTTGATTGTCATTGTGGTGAATTTTGAGTTTTTCATTGAAAGAATTTTTAAAACACCTATTCACCCCCCCCCCTAAACACCCTTTCCCCCCCCCCCCCCCCCGCCCCATCCCTCTTGGTTTGCCTCTGGCTTGTTCATAAGGGCTTAACACCCCTAACGAACTTTCAGGTTAAGTTGACCGAACTATTACAAAATTTCGTGTGTTCCTTCTTGCTTCATTTCTGCATTTAAATTTTGCACTTTATTCTTATGATGAATGATTGTTTGGTTTGTGATTTTAAAATATTTCAAAAGATCATGATTTCTATTTGAGAATTTTTAAAATCCCTCTTAGTTATCCTCGGGCTAGTTCATAAGGGCTTATCATCCCTAATGGACTTTCAAGCGATATCATAGCGGGATACATAAAATCTTATTTTTGAAAACTTTGAAATTTTGATCCGTGGCTAACTTTGGTAATTATAAAGCTTTGGAAGGATATTCTATTACCCAACCACCTTTGTTTGATAACATACCTTTTGATTTTTGGAAAACTTGCATGTCCATATTATATAATCAATTGACTATCGTATGTAGATGCTTCTTAAGGATAGATATTCACCACCAACTCGTAAAAAAAATGGCATAAAAACTTAACTTTATTTTATTGATTAGATATTTAATGATAGAAATTTTGCATAACTTAATACAAAATGCTAAAACTATTTTTTCTGTGCTTTGAAATTGGAAGATTGCATACATGTCTCAACTTGTGCAACTAGTAAAAAAATATGTGATAGATTGTATATTACTTATGGATGGACAAATGAAGTTAAATAATCTAGGTTGAATATCTTACTGCATGACTACAAAATTTTTTGAATAAAACTTAATGAATCAATATCTAAAACATATACTAAGTTTACTTAAATTGTCACCTCATTACATGCTTTAAGAAGATAGGTAACCAACGAAAAAAAGATAATAAAATTTTGAGATGCTTGCCTTCTTCCTTTGATGCTAAGATTACTAAAATAACTGAATCTAAGGATCTGGATACTGATTTTGTTAATAACTTACTTGGGTCACTCATTGCATACGAGCACGGAGTGAACCAAAGACAACTTGATGCATTTGAGAAAAAGAAGAAGAAAACTATAGCACTGAAAGCTAACGATACGGATACTGATTCTTCTAGCTCTGAAAGTGATGATGTTTCCTTAATCACTAGGCAATTCAAAAGATTTCTAAGGAAGAGACAAAAGTAACATCAGAAATGAAACAAAGTTAAGGGAATAAAACTTTTAAAAGTTATTCTGATATGATTTGTTTTAAATGCAGGAAGCCTAGACATGTAAGAGTAGATTGTCCTACATTTAAAACTCACACAAGTGAGTAGAAGGGCGAGGAGAAACCAAAGTTCAAGAAGGATTATAAAATGGTTTTAAAAGGCATTCTGGGCGGATTTTGCATCTGACTTCTCTGAGACTGAAGCTGATGAGGAGACTATAAACTTATGTTTTATGGCAGATGATCATCTTGGTTAGTCAGACCAAGTAGAGGTAAGTGAACTAACCAATAATCAATTGCTTAAAGTTTTTAAACCAATTCATTTATCATATAGGAAACTTAAGAAATTTCAAGCTAGCTTGAAATTGGAACTTTTAAATTTACAAAAAGATCATGAAGTGTTGTTTAAAGATCACTCTACTCTTGATAGTAATCATATGTCATTACTGAAAAGTTTTTTGCATTGAACAAGAAGCAGATTGAATTATCTGATGCACATAATTTATTGAAGTTATTGCATATTGAGTTTGAAAAAGAGTTTAATAAATTAGAGGAACTTGCATGGGAAATAGAAAATAATGAACATCAGCTTAAAGTGGAAGTGGCAGCTTCTTAATACGAAATTAAAATGCTAAAAGGAAAACTCATAGAATTTGAAAATGAGAAAAAATCATTGCATGCATCACACTACTTTAAGAGGAGACATCACCACCTGAGTAAATTAGTAAATCTTTTTCCTGCTATTAGATGTTTTTCATGTGGCATGCTAGGAAACATCTCACTCACTTATACTATTCACCATAATACATATTGGGTGTGGAGACCCAAATTACATGATTCATAGCATTACACACATGCATTACATTCTTCTTTTCATAAGAAGAGGCCCAAACTTATTTGGGTTCCTAAATAGGACGTTTTATGATTTTGTAAGAGTGCTCTCACAAAAGATCTCATAATAGCATGTGGTACATGGACAACAGATGTTCATGACATATGATTGGAGATGCCAACCAATTCATTTTCACTGGAGGTCAAGGCTGGAGGCAAGGTCACTCTTGGAGACAACATCATCAAAAAAGTGGCGGGTGTTGGTATAATCAGAAGCTCAAAGAACCTTTTGATTGAAAATATTTTGCTTGTAGATGGACTAAAATTCAACTTGTTTAACATCAGTCAACTTTACGATATGGTCTTTATCATAAAATGTTTAGCAAATATATGCATTATTATCTTGAGTACCAACACTATTTTATAGAAAAAGTGGATTAATAATATTTACATGCTTGATTTAAATATCATTGAATATGCTACTTCATTTTACTTAAAAACTATTGACGATGAGTCTTGGTTATGACATAATAGGTTATGTCATGCCAGTATAAAAACTCTTAGGAGAGTAACCCAAAAAGACATAGTTAGAGGTGTACCCAAGCTTAAGTTCATTAGAGATTACCTATGTGATGCCTATCAACCAAGGAAGCAAGTTTAATCCTCTTCCCATTTTATTAAGGACATTCGAAACTCTAGACCTTTAGAAGACCTTCATATGGATTTGTTTGGACCAAATAGCACTGCCAGCTTAGGGGGAAAATTTTATGGATTTGTGATTATCGATGACTACTCTAGGTTCACTTAGATCAAATTTCTGTCACCTAAGAGCGAGTCTTTTGATAAATTTAGATCCTTCTTCACTTGGATTTTGAAAAAGCTAGGTTATGACATCATGACCATCTATAGTAACCATGGTGGAGAGTTTAAAAATGAGTGATTTGGAGACTTTTGTGAGGATAAAGAGATTAGTCACAACTTCTCAACTCCTAGGACCCCTCAGTAGAATGGGGTAGCTGAAAGGAAGAACATGACCTTAATTGAGGATGCTAAAGCCATTCTTACTGAGTGTTTACTTTGAAAATAGTTTTTTGGTTAAAGTGATAAACATAGCTTATTATGTGTTGAATAGGGTGAGTGTTAGAGCCAAACTAGATAAGACACCATATGAGATCTTCAAGGGCAGGACACCCAACCTTTCCCACCTCTATATTTTTGTTCATATGGTTCACATTCTTAATAATGAGAAGTTACCCTTAGGAAACTTTGACCCAAAATTTGATGGAGTGTTCTTAGGATATTCAAGCATGGGGAAATCCTCTAGGGTGTTTAATAAGAGGACATTGATGATGGAGGAGACTACTCATGCAGTGTTTGATGAATCTGATCCTAAGAAGTCTAGAGTTGAGGATGAAGATAAAATTGGAGAGATTACCCAAGGAGTTAAAATTTTGGAGAAGAGGGTAGAGCCCCAAAATACTGAAGGAGTAGGTGAGATTACCCAAGGAGTAGAAAATGCAAATCTAGGGAAAGGGTAGAACCTATACACATTTTGCCTAGAGATTGGAGATATTCTTCGAGTCATCCTAAAGAACTTATCTTAAGAGACCCTTCTAAAGGTATTAGAACTAGGCATGGACTTAGGTAGGAAGTGAACTACTTTTTATTTATCTCCATGACTAAACCCACCAACATAATTCAAGTCCTGATGAATTTTGGATCTTGGCCATGTAAGAGGAATTAAACTAATTTATTATGAATGATATTTGGGAGCTTATAGAAAGACCAAAGGGAAACAGTTTGGAACCAAATGGGTCTTTAAGTATAAAATGAATGATTCTGGTGTGGTGATTAGGAATAAGGAGAGATTAGTGGCTAAGGGGTATAACCAAATGGTCTTCAGGAATGAAAATATTTGTTAACCGGTTTGGGAATTTGAATGCAATCCATGGATTATGTCGCAGTATGATAAATGAAAGTTCCCAAAATCTAGTTAAGAACAATTTTCGTTCTATTATGGACAAGAGGAATAAATCGGACTGACCTTTGATGAATGAAGAAATGCCTAAGAAATCTGTAAGCACATCATTAGTAAATCCTTGGAGTAACAAACCGTATATAAAATTGGATTTTAAAGAGGATGAAGTTGTTTTTTCTGAAGATGGAAAAGCAGCTAGACTTATTGGAGAAATGGAAGAGAATAACTCAAAAAGATTGTCCAAATCATTGGTAATTAAAGTATTTGGAAAAGATTTACCATCCCGTATGGTGGCTTGGGAATTAAGGAAATAATGGCAGAATTTTGGACAATTTTACTTTACTACATTGGGAAGAAAATGGTTCTTATACTCATTCTCATCGAAAGAGATGGTAGAAGCAACTCTCTCAGGATGTGCGTGGTTTGTTAACGAACACATAGTGGGTATGGAAAAATGGACACTGGAATTTTCTACTTCTTCCTCTAACGAACGTTTTTCTCCAATTTGGATTAGAATGCCCCAACTACCTTTGCAATGTTGGGATGAGAAGAATGTAGCTTGTATTGCTTCAAGAATTGGAAAAACACTTATGTTGGATGGCAATAAGTTTCATTGGGGAAGGAGAGAATTTGCTAGAGTTTGTGTAAGAGTTAGACTTGATCAACCTCTTCCAGTAGGTCTATGGATGGATAGCATGGCTGGTAGATTGTTCCAAAATGTTGAGTATGAAAAGATTTCAAACTTATGCTTTGTTTGTGGAAAGATTGGGCATGTGGAGAAAAACTGTGTTCTTAATGTAAAGATTAGTAAGAACATGAATGTTCTGATAAAAGTATTGAAGGAAATGGTATGAATAGGGAACAAGAAGGTCGTTCAGAACCTTCTTATGGACCTTGGATATTGGTCAACAACAAAAGGAGGAAGAACTTTAATCTTAGGAACAAGCCTATTAAATCAACCATTATTAGATTTGTCAAAAAATCTGTAGTACCTATGGCTGTTGTACATGAAGATCGAGAAGAAAGTGTTGAAGGCAACTGTAAATATGCTATTCAACAGTTCCCTGAAAGTTTTGGTAATGAACCTAGTCAAATAGAAGATGGGGATATTAATTTGGAAGGAGAAATAGAAGAACAATTGGAACAAAATATTGCTGTTATGGATCAGGAATTGCAGTCCAACATAAATGATATCAGATCTGATATAGATCTAGCTCAGGTTGTCTCAAACAACATTAAGGGGAAGGGTTGCTTGCAAACTCAGGTAAGTCCTAAGGGATTACCTGTGAACTCAAGTATTCCCTATCATGATACTGATCTTCAGGAAGGATTAAAAGAACAAGAACTGGAAAATCAGAAACTTTATAGCATACCTGATAATATGGCAGCAGGAAGTAAATCAGCGGTGGAAGATCCTCTTATGCACAATTTGAACAATAAGTTCTCTGTACTTCAAAAAGTTGATGAAGATGGTTTTGCAAAAAACTTATGAAGAGAACACAGTGGTTTACAGAAAAGAAGGAAACCTGGAAGTGGTTGAAAAAAACTAAAATAAAATGTAATGTTCAACATAAAGTGGTGAATAATTGTCCAAATGATATTTATTCAAATAATCTGCCCAAGTGTAAATTGTCTAAAGAACTCAAATCTTTAGGACCCATCAAATCTAATGCTTTTGGAAGATTGGGAGATGGAGGTAGTAAGAAGAGAGATGGGGGCTACTCCCCAAAAAGAACTTAATGGAATCTATAGCCTTTTGGAATTGTAGAGGGGAAAAAAAGAGAAGCCTCTCTTTATATGAAGGAATTTATCAAGGATCACAAAGTTTTCTTTGTGGGGTTGGTAGAAACTAAAATCAACTCATTTGATAAAGCTGAATTTGATAGGATCATGGGTCCTAATTGGGATTTTTTTATTCTTCCATCGGAAGGACTGTCTGGTGGCATCATGAATTTATTGAGAACTTATTTAGCTTCTTTTTCAGTCATCAAAACTTCTGATCAATGTGTTATTGGAGAGCTCAATATCATTAAAAAAGGAGTATGGATGTTAGCTACTGTTTATGGGAGCAAGGAGGCGCAGAAGAGGAAATTGGTATGGGATTGTATTCATGAGCAATCCCATAGGAAGATTCCAGTTGTTATAGGAGGAGATTTCAACTGTATTTTGTCTCAAAGGGAAAAAAAGGAGGAAAGAAATTTCTCCTTTCTCAGGGTCCCTTAGAAATGTTGAAATTCATGAATGATAATGATTATCATGATATTGGAGTGGTTGGACCAAATTTTACTTGGTGCAATAATAAGGAGTGAAGTGGAAGAATTCTAGAAGGTTTGGATAGGTGTTTATTAAACTCAGTGGCTCTTCAAAACATCAAAATTGCGGTGGTTAGACATTTAGCTAGAGTGGCTTCAGACCATTGCCCTATTGTGCTTAATATTTTTGAAGTTTTGGTTAAAATGAAGAGGTACATCAAGTTTGAAGAGGTTTGGTTATCTTTTAAAACAATAGCAGACATTGTTTCCAATGGGTGGATGAAGAATTATGTTGGAGATGACATGGAAATTCTTAATAAAAAGTGCAAAACAACTTTAAATGATTAATTCTATTGGAGTAATAATAAATTGAAAGATTTTTCTACGGAAAAAGAGAGGTTGAAAGCTGAGATCTTATTACTACAAGATGAAGAAGCTAGGAATGGATGGTTGGATAAAGAAAATTTATGACAGCTTAGAAGTAATGAAAAAGAACTGAATTTAATTCTCAATTGCTTAAACACTTGGTGGAAGCAAAGAACAAACGTGAAGTGGATGACGGAAGGAGATTCAAACACAAAATTCTTTCACGCCTTTTCCAATGCAAGGAGAAATGCTAATTGGATCACTCAAGTGAAGAAGGAAGATGTCTTGCTCACCGAAGATCCTAAAGAAGTAGAAGATACTTTTTTCAAATTCTTTTCAGGCTAAGTGGAAGGATAGAGAATTCAGCTTGGTAAATTGGCCAAAATTGTGGAAGGTCTTGGAAAAGGAAAAGAAGACTCTTTTGAGAAATGAACTTTCAATTGAAGAAGTCAAGGAGGCTGTTATGAAGTTAGGGAACAACAAAGCTCCGGGTTGTGATGGATTGTCTCATTCCTTCTTCAAAAGCTTTTTGGATATCAGTGGGGAAGAGGTGTATAAAGCTGTAAGTTATTTCTTCCTTATAGGAAGTATGACTAAAGAATGGAAAGACACTTTGGTTGTACTTATACCAAAGTCATCTAATCCATTAACTCCTTCCAACTTTAGGCCAATAAGTTTATGTAATTCTTTATATAAAATTGTGGCCAAGGTTATGCTCAATAGAATGTTATTGGTTATTCCAAAAATCATTTCTGAAGAGCAAGTGACCTTTGTGAAAGGACGATCTATCTCTGATCATATCCTATTAGCTCAAGAAATCTTCAATAAATTGAGACATTCAAAGGACAGCAATGGGTTTCTAGCTAGAAAGTTGGACATGGAGCAAGAATACGATAGTATGTGTTGGGCCACATTGAAGAAGATGATGATGCTGTTGGAATTCCCTAATTGATTTCTTGGTCTTATTTTGGACTGCATTTCCACACCCAAATTCTCTATATTGATCAATGGGACAAGATCAAATTGGATTGAAGGAAGATGTGGTTTTCGACAAGGATGCCCACTCTCTCCATTTTTAACAAATAATTTTTACAATAGAGGAGTTGATTTGGGTATCAAAATCTGCTCTAAAGCACCAAGGATTTCACATCTTATCTATACAGATGACGTGTTATAATTTTCAGACACAAAACAAAAAAAAAAAGTGAGAAAGATGAGAAGCATTTTGGAGGATTATTGCCAATGGACCGGACAGAGTATCAATCAACAAAAATCATCCTTGATCTTTGGCAACTCTGTTTTGAAGAGAAGGAAAAAAATAATTTCAAAGTTGTTTGCAATTAAGGTCGTAAAAGAAATTGATTACCTGGGAATCAAAATGGCTTTAAGAAGATTAAAAAGGAGGATTTTCAAATGCTATTGGATAAATCTATTAAAAAGATTAATGAATGGGGGAATAGATTTATATCATTAGCTGGTAAATTGTGTTTGGTAAAATCCATAATTCTTTCTTTGCCTGTTTTTCTAATTTCTCACTCCCATGTCCCAATGAAAATTTTAAATGAGTTGGAGAAATGCCGTAGAGAATTCATCTGGAATAAAATGGATAAGAGCCGCGGGTTACATTATGTAGCTCGGGATATGCTTTGTACACCTAAGCAAAATGGAGGATGGGGTCTTCAATCAACTATTACAAGAATCGGTCCACTCAGAGCAAAGTTTGCATGGAGTTTAATTGAGAAATCAAACACTTTATTAAATAGAAATCTAATTGCTAAATATGGTGGAATAAGGAAGAATCTAAAGGTGTCTCAAACACATGGAAAATCATCATCAGTGGATGGAAAGTGCTAAAGAAGTTTGTTAGATGGAGAATAACAAATGGTTCAAACATTAATGTTTTAAATGACGCCTGGTTGCTGGATAAAAATCTGCTTCAATGGCCAACATTTATGAGATACTGTGAAGATGAAAATATGACTCTTGATTACTTTATAGAGAATGGAAGCTGGGATTTAAGGAAACATGAACTCTACTTCGGTGATGAGCTCATAAGGATTATTACAGGACTGCAGATTTGCAATTATGCTACTCATGATCAAATGGAGTTAAAACTACAGTTTTCTAGTAAATATTTATCAGCATTACTTATTGAAGACAACCTGAAATCCAATGTTACAGAAGATTTAAATAAATGGATTCATAAGCTCAAATTAAATGCTCGGGTTCAGCTTTTTGTATGGAGGCTATATAGGAATGCTATTCATACAGAAGAGTTCCTTTTTAGAAGGAAAATTTCTGGTAATCATCTTTGTCCTATGGGATGTGGTGAGATTGAAAATCAGTTACATATAACTTCTACTTGTTTAACACTGATGAAAGTTTGCAAAGTATTAAGAGGATGGGGTTTTAAAGTTCCAGAATTCTACAATTGGACACATTTTCTACTTGAAATCAGTAGATTAACTGTGCAAGATATAATGACAGCAAGGTTATATACAATACTAATTTGGACAGTTTGGAATAATAGGTGCAAAATTAAACATGGCAAAACCGAAAATAGTATTATTATGATGGTTGTTTCTATTTTAAGCTACTTCAGCTCATCATTGTAAGGAATTTATTGCTCATATTACTGGGATGCTTATCGGTCCGAAGGACTGCTCTTATATTATTAGCATCCTCCTCCACCTGAGTGGTTAAAAATTAACCTTGATGCATCTCTTAAAGGAAACTATATGGCTGGTGTTGGTGGAGTAGTAAGAGATGACAAAGGTAGATTTATCTATGTTTTTGGAAGAAAGAAAATACATTGGGATAGTGCAAAATTGGAACTTTTTGCATTTAATGTCTTGGAGAAAATCTGTACAAATTGGAGACAAGATATTAAAGGCATCATAGTGGAAGGAGATAATAAGAATGTTCTTCAATTTCTTCAACAATTGTATAGCAAACCGAAGAATACTTGTGAGAACATAGAAGATGGAGATATTTTATTCTTAAGTAAGTTCCATAATGTTATCTTTAATTGTTTTAGGAGAAATTGTAATAAGTTAGCTGATAATTGTGCTAACTTAGCTTTATCTTTAGACTTTGATTGGGATTTATTTCTTATGAACAACCTTCCTTCTTCCTTTGTCAAAATGGTAAAGGAAGAAATTGAAAGATGGTTGGTCCCGCACTAGCTTGTACCTAGGCTTTTTGCTGCTTTTTTTATATTATTGCTACTTAGCATTTCTCAAAAAAAAAAAAAAAAGGAAAAAAAAAAGAGATTGATTTTGAGGAGACTTTTGCCCTCTGTAGCTAAATTGGAAGCCATTAGAGTGCTACTAGGCTTTGCTTATTATAAGGGATTTAAGCTTTTCCAAATGGACGTCAAGAGTGCCTTTTTAGATGGGGTAATTAAAAAGAATGTATATGTAGATCAATCCCAAGGTTTTGAGAGTTCTCATTTTCCAAATCATGTTTACAAGTTAAAAAAGGTCTTATATGGATTAAATTAGGCACCTTGAGCTTGGTATGAGAGGCTTAGCACATTCTTACTAGAGAGGGAGTTTATCAAGGGGAGCGTAGACACCACCCTTTTTCTATGGAAAGTAGGAGATGAGTTACTCATTATTTAGATCTATATTGATGAAATACTTTTTGGATCTTATGATAAAAAGGTATGTGATGATTTCTCTAAAACATTTAGTAAAGAATTTGAGATGAGTATGATGAGAGAGTTGTCCTACTTTTTAGGGGTTTAGCATATGATAATTGGATGATGGGACCTTTTTGAATCAATCAAAGTACATTTAAGATATCTTGAAAAAGTATGAAATAGATAAAGCCAAGCCAATAAATACTCCTATGACCTCCAGTGTTTAGTTGGATAAGGACCCAAATGAAAAATCTGTTGATCAAAAGAAGTATAGAGGAATGATTAGATCACTACTTTTCCTAACTCTTAGCCGACCAAATATACTGTTTAGTGTTTGAAAGTTCGTTAGGGATGTTAAGCCCTATAAAATTGGCCCAAGGCTAACCAAGAGGGGGGGGGGGGAAATGGTATTTAAAAATCTCTTTAAGAAAAAAGAACGATAATCACAAACCAAATCCCACAAAAACAAGTGCGGAAGAAAATAAATGCGGAAGCAGTAAAAACAAGAACACAAAGGTTTATAGTGGTTCGGTCAACTCGACCTACGACCACTCCCCTGAGGCGCCCTCCGAGTATTGTACTACCAACGTGACTCTCCTTTAGCCCCCACAGCTAGGGGGAGAAGCCCTCACAAAAACAACTCCTTTTTGCAACACCCGGCAAGGCAGAGAACCCAACTCCTTTTGCTTCCTCCTGAAGCAGGAAGAGAACCACAATCACTTGCTGAAACTTACCTCTCCTAACACTTCCAAGGATAAGAGACTCTAGGGAAGAAGAAGTGGAACAATGCTTGGAGCAACCCTTGTGGATCCCCTCACAAGATCCTCTCTCTCTCTCTCTCCATCTCTCTCTCTCTCCTTTAGGTATTCTCAGGTCAAGACAACAGCCAAGGATGTTCAAAAATATTAAATATGAGCTCTTAAATAGAAGAGCTTCAAAGGAGCTCATTAATTGCAAGTTGCCAACTATATCGTCTAGGATGATATGGCTATCATCCTGGCCTATCATTTCAAATCTCAGAAGATCGACCAGAGCATCACCCTGAATGCAAACTGGATGATTGAAAAATTAGCTTGATCCTCTAGGATGACTTTACGATTATCACGTCCGATCAGTTCAAATCAGAGGAGAATCGTCCTGAGAATCGCCCTGGATTCAAGCTGTCCGATCCAGATAATCAAGGAGTAACTAGGGTTTTTTGATTAGATCGTCCTGGCTGATCCTGCGATCAACCAGGATGATGTGATCATATCAATCATCCTTAATTAATTCCTTGATTGTCTGATCAATTAAGGCATAATTGTGAATATCGTCCAGGCCGATCCAAGATCGTCCTGGCCGATTACCAAAAATACAAAATATCTTAATTATTTATGGAGGCATATTCTTTCTGTTTTGAGCCTATCGTCCAGGCCGATACAAGTATCATCCAGGCTGATTTGCTAATGACGGCTTCCTTAATTAAGAACCCCTGATTAGATTTTCTGTTTTAAGCCCGATTGTCCAGGACGATGTAAATATCATCCTAGCCGATTTGAGTAAAAATAGAAATTCTAAGTCTCTCAAGTGTATGTGTGTGTAGGGTTACTTTACATCAGTCACACTAAAGATTACAATCGACTCAAGAAGGGAAAAATAAAATTGCAGACTGACTCAACCCTAATCTACCCGATCTTCAGCTGATTCTAATTTCCATTCGATCTTTGAATCATGAAAAGTCAGTGTTGCAAATCTATTTTCATGGCTTATGTTTTGATGATTGACAAACATTATTTCTCTTGGACTGCTTGTTGCTTCTAACTTTTCAGGAATTGAAGATCGGACGAACTGACAAAGCCAGTTCAGGAGTGCATAAGTTTAGGGTTGAGTCAGTCTGTACTTTTTCACTTCTTGAGTCTACTTGTAATGGTCAAAGAGACTGATGCTCAGTAACCCTACACACACACACTTGAGAGACTTAGAATTTCTGTTTTTACTCATATCGATCAGAACGATATTTACATCATCCTAGACAATCAGGCTTAAAATAGAAATGTCTAAATAAGGATTATTAATTAAGGCAGCCGTCATTAACATATCGGCCTGGACGATACGTGTATCGGCCAGGACGATAAGCTCAAAACAGAAAGAAGGTCCCGCCATAGATAATTAAGGTATACTGTATTTTTAAATTATCGGCCAGAATGAACAATGATCGGCCTAGATGATATTCACAAATTATGTCTTAATTGATCAGGAAATCAATGGAGTAATTAAGGTTGATTGATACGATCATATCGTCCTGGACGATCGCAGGATCGGCCAGGACGATCCAGTCAAAAACCTTAAGTTACTTTAAGATGATAAATATCGGCCAGCTCGTATCCAGGGCTATTCTCAGGATGATTTTCCCGTGATTTAAACTGATCGGCCAGGACGATCGTGAGATTGGCCTGGACGATCAAGCCAATTTTCAATCGTCCAGTTTTGCATCCAGGGCGATACTCTGGCCAATCTTCTGAGTTTTGTACTGATCGGCCAGGCCGATGTCCATATCGGCCTAGACGATAAAGTCGACAACTTGCAATTAATGAGCTCCTTTGGAGCTCTTCTATTTAAGAGCTCTTGTTCAACAATTTTGAGAACATTTGGCTGCTGACTTGACCTAAGAAGGCCTTGAGGAGAGAAAGAGAGAGAGGGAGAGAGAGAGGATCTTGTGAGGGGTGCTTGTGAGGGGATTCACAAGGGTTGCTTCAAGGATCGCTCTGCTTGTTCTTCGTCTAGAGTTTCTCATCCATGGACGGGTCTGTAGAGGTAAGGAGTTAGCTTTTTGTTGTGGTTCTCTGCCAGCTTCAGGAGGAAGCAAAAGGAGATAAGTTCTCTGCCTTGCCAGGGTGGCAAAAAGGAGGTTCTTGTGAGGGCTTCTCCAACTAGCCGTGGGGGCTAAATGAGAGTCACGTTTTGTAGTGCAATACTTGGAGGGTGCCTCCAAGGAGTGGACGTAGGTCGAGTTGACCGAACCACTATAAATTCTTGTGTTCTTGTTTTCTTGCTTCCGCACTTTTAATTCCGCATAGAACTGCTTTTTCTGTGCTTTAAAATCTGAGGATTACATGCGTGTCTCCACTTGCAAAACTGGTAAAGAGATTTGGGATAAATTGTGCATCACCTATGAAGGTACTAATGAAGTTAAGCAAACCCGTTTGAACTTTCTCTTGCATGACTATGAACTTTTTCGTGTGAAACCTCATTAATTGATTTCTGACATGTATACAAGATTTACTCAGATTGTTACTTCACTGCATGCACTAGAAAAAGAACTTTCAAACTATAAAAAAGTTAACAAGATTTTGAGATGCTTGCCTTCGTCTTATGATGCTAAAATCACTGCAATCACTGAATTTAAGGATTTGAACACCTATTCTATTGATAACTTACTTGGGTCGCTCATTGCTGACGAGCAAGGGGTGAATCAAAGAAATCTTGATGCAGGTGAGAAGAAAAAGGAGAAAACAATTGCACTGAAGGCGCATAAATCGGATTCTGAATCTTCCAGGTCTGAAAGCGATGACGTTGCCTTCATCACAAGGCAATTCAAAAGCTTTCTAAGGAAGAAACAAAAGCATCATCAAAGTTGGAGAAAAGGTAAGGATCATAAACAAGTTAAAGGATCTTCTGATGTTGTTTGTTTTGAATGCAAGAAACCTGGATATGTGTGAGCTGATTGCCCAACACTTCAAGATAATACAAGTATGGAAAAGATTGAGGAAAAATCTAAGTTTAAGAAGGAGAAGAAGAGAATTCAAAAGGCATTCTGGGCAGAATCTGGTACTGATTCCTCTGAGACTAAACCAGAGGAAGAGACAACGAACCTGTGCTTAATAGGGGAAGATCATCTTGATTAAAATGATGAGGAAGAGGTATGTAACCAACCTATGATGAATTATTTGAAATTTGTGAAAAACTCCATGCATCATACAAAAAACTTAATAAGACACATGCTAGCTTAAAAGTAGAACTTGTAAATTTGCATAAAGAGTATGAAATCATTCTTAAAGATCATTCAACGATTGATTCTAATCATATGGCTCTTCTTGATGAATTTGATGAGTTGAACAAAAAGCATTTAGAATTAATTGATGAACATAAGGCATTAAAAGTTTCACACACCCCACTTAATTTTGATCTTAAGAAATCTAAAGAGATTGAGAAAAATTTGAGGATTGAGAATGATGCATTAAAAAAAACTAACTTGAGCATTCAAAATGATTTTGATACATGTAAGAAAAATTGGATGACATCTACTTCTGATCCTAAGCCAGAACCTAGGAAGAGGCATTATAACTCAAACCATTTAAGAAACCCTTTTCTTTGAGTTAGATGTTTCTCATGTGGCATGCTGGACACATCTCACACACTTGCACCATTCACCGTAGTACACATTAGGTGTGGAAACCTAAGATGTATGATTCACAGCATACCATATCTGCATTGCACTTTACTTTTCCTAAGAAGGGGCGCAAACCTATTTGGGTTCCAAAATCTTACTGTTGTTGAGCTTTGTAGGAGTGCTCTCACCAAAGATCTCGTGGGAGCATAGGATAACTAGATATAAGGAGGCTGGCAGCTCAAAATTGCTTAAACTCGCTGCCTTATAACTTGCTTGAAATTTTTAGTTTTTGTGTTATTTTTTTTTGTGCTAGTTTTGTGCTTGCTTTGCGTTGTTCTAGTTTGCTTTGTTTTCATTTTTTTTGTTTTTTGGTTTGGTGTTACATATGGTGAATCTTTTCAAGCTTTTAGATTTTGGAGTTTTGGAGATAGTGTTTAGCTTTTCTAAATTGGTTAAAGGGAGAAATACTGTTGATGTTTTCCCTCCTTCTGACCTTGTTTAGTGGTATGATTTTCTTCTCTAAACAAAAGTCTAAACTCAGTTTAACCAATGGTTTTTTAATTAAGATCCTTTTCTTATCTTGCTACATTAATTTATCTTATGCATAATAGCCAAAGTTCTTATATATCTTTCAAGTTTTTTGAAATCTTGTCATTGCATTTATCACATGATTTTGATTTTTTGTTGTGGATTGTTCTTCCCTATGTTAGAGAGAGAGCTCCTATTCTCTAAAATTTGGAGGATATACTCACAACTAAGTTTTTTTTTAAGGGTATATTAAAGAGTTTCTAGCTTGCAAGAGTTAAAAAGGAAAGAGGCCAATGAAGCCAAATTGAAAAGAAAGATATATACACAAAAGTGTATCAAAGAATCAAAAGATGCTCAAAGAGCCAATCGAAGTGACAAGAGGCATAAAATGAGCCCACTAAATGCAAGCTATCCTCTCTTTTCTAAAACTCTTAAAACTTAGAGAACTCATTGATTATGTGATGCTTTCAAAGACTTGATTTAATTTCCATGATTGGGAAAAATTACTTTGTTTTATTAATTATGAGAAATTTTCTTTGTAAACAAGTCTTGAATGGATCTTCTTATCCTATTTAGTTATTCTGAGTTAGGCCTCTATTTTCCAAAAAAATTTTGTACCCTGAAGGATGTCTGATCTAGGGTTAACAGAATCAGATGTTGTACCTTCTTCTGATTGGGATTTGTTAAACTCCTTGATCTCTTAGAATTTTAAAAGTTTAACTTTTTGAGTAATTCTCATATGATGCCTCCATAAAACAAAAAAAAAAATAGAAATATTAAAATCCAAAATATTTGTTTTTTGGTTTTCCTTTTATTTTTTGCTTTCTATTACTGTTTTTTTTGTCTATTTTTCTTTTGTTTTATTTTTATATGGCCTTGATCATCACCATCTTTTCCTTGGTTTCATTTTCTAGTCACATCGTCCTGGCCGATACGTTTATCGTCCTGGACGATAGGACAAAATCTCTTCAAATTCCATATACTGACCCTTTCTGTGCTTGTTGAAACTCATCATCCTGGACGATCCTATATCGTCCTGGATGATCTGATCGAACTCTGTTGCAATCATGATGATAGTCGTGGCCGATACACTGTATCGTCCTGGACGATCCACGTGTCAGCATGTTTGAATCTTTAAAATCATCCCTGAACGATCCATTATTGGACAATCGGTCGGGCCGATCCACTGTTCGTCCTGGACGATACACGTGGCAGTGATTTAAAATGTTTTAACTTTGGCCGGTACGATCAATTATTGTGCATCATCCTGGACGATACACCTAATCGGCCCGGACGATCTACTTTTTCAACGGTCGTCCGGATTGACTACTCGGGCCAATCGCCTGTGTTTAATCGGCCTGGCCGATATCTGATCGGCCCGGACGATTGGACCATCTTTTTGACCAATCGGGCTGTACGCAATTATTGAGCCATATCAGCCTAGACAATTCTACGATCGGCTAGGACGATAGGACTATTTCTTTAAATTCTAGCCATTCCAGCCATGGTTTTTCACTTTCCATCCTTTCTCCTCTTTTGTTTTCTTGCTAACTCCTCTCTATGGCTGGTGGGAAATTTGTCCGACAAACTTCTGGGAGTTCTTCGAGGGCTAGGATTGACCCTCATTTCAGGGAAGCAGAAGATGAAGCTGCCTACCATCGTTACAAAGAGTGTGGGATAACCGTCTCCAGAATCATCAATCCTGCCCATATCTCATACCCGGTAATGGATCTTTTCGCTCACACCTCCCTTTGTTTCATCCTGTCTCTTGCTTTCCCCTTTAATACCGAGTTTCTTTGAGAATTTTCACAAACCTTCGCATTAACCCTACCTTCACAGCCCTGACCTCCTATGCGAATCGACGCCCTATCAAAATCACATATCAGGATTATGTCGATCTTTTACAGCTATCCACCATCGGGGATAAGCTGCACTTAATCGC
>NW_021318773.1:552810-576738 GCF_001605985.2 Dendrobium catenatum
TAAAATATCAATTCCCCCCCCCCCCCCCCCCGCCCCCCCTCTTGGTTAGCTTTTGACTAAATTCGTTAGGGCTTAACAACCCGAACGAACTTTCAGTCAGTAGAAAAAAGTCAGTCGTAGTGAAACATGATTTGTTTGCTATCATCAAAATCATAATCTAAAAATATGTTTGTAACAATCTCCTCCTTTTTGATGATTGCAAACATATCAAAAATTAATTCTAACTAAACAAGCTTTTCCCCCCCCGCCCCCCCTCTTGGTTAGCTTTTGACTAAATTCGTTAGGGCTTAACAACCCGAACGAACTTTCAGTCAGTAGAAAAAAGTCAGTCGTAGTGAAACATGATTTGTTTGCTATCATCAAAATCATAATCTAAAAATATGTTTGTAACAATCTCCTCCTTTTTGATGATTGCAAACATATCAAAAATTAATTCTAACTAAACAAGCTTTTTCCAGAATAAGTACAAACATACTAAACAAGAGCAAGTACAAATAAACTAATCAAGAGCAAGTATAAACACACTACTCCCCCTTTTGACATCTAAAAAAGGAGGAGGAAACTAAAAAAAAAACTAAAGCAATAAAAAAAATAATATAGAAAAAGGAAGCAATCCATAGAAAATAAAAACTAAAACTAAAAAAATGAGGGATCCTGATCTTCAGATGGAGGTGGAGGTGGTGGAACCTGCTGAAAGTAGCTAGCTATCATAGTAAACTGAGCATTGAACCAGGCTATGTCCTGGTCGTGCTGCTGCTGCTGGTGAGTAATGTAGTTGTCAAACGGGTTAAGTCCTCTGTGCGGTGCTGCTCGTAGCGGGCAATTTTCTCAGAATGTTGCTGCTCTTGTGCAGCAACGTAAGTGTGGAAATGGGTCTCCCAACGATCAAATCTCTCCATTAACTGGTCAAACTATGAGTGCTAGCAAAGAGGAGAAGGATCAGGAAGGGGAGCGGGAGCGGGAGCCTCCTCCTTCTCAGCCCCCCGAGGTTCCTCATCCCCTAGGTGGAGACGAGTACTGTGAAAGGTATTGAAGGAACTATTTGAGTAGAAGAGAGTTGGGAGGTTGGGAGGAGCAGGATATTGAAGTTGATATTTAGTTTCAAGAACATAGGCTATGAGGTGTCCTAAAGCCAGATTGGGTTTCCTCTTATGACCTGGATCGCAGATTGTGGTTAAATGATCAATGTATCAAAAAATTAATTCAGTAGCATTAAATTCTCTATATGTCATGATGTAAAAACTAATCAGATAAAGTAGAGGAGTGATGTGGATTCGGTCCATAGCTTTTGGAATAATGGAGGTTCGAAGGACATGCTGAATTGTCCTAGCATCTTTGACTAAAGAGCTAGTCTCTCCAACATGAAAATGTGCATTGGTCTGGTGAAGGAAATGATTTGCAATGGACCAGTTAAAATTAGGATCTAAGATAATTATATGCAACTTATTCCCAGTGGTGGATAGCTGCAATAGTTCAGCACAGTCCTGATATGTGATCTCGACCGGGCGTCGATTCACATTGTAGGTCAGGGCTGTGAAAGTAGGATCTATGCGAAGATTTGTGAAGAATTCATGAAGAAGCTCAGTATGAAAGGCGACAGCAAGAGAAATAATGAAACAGATAGAAGTGTGAGCAAATAGATCCATTACCGGATACGAAAGGTGGACAGGATTTGATGACTATGGAGACAGTTATCGCACATTCTTTATATCGGTGGTAAGCAGCTTCATCTTCTGCCTCCCTGAAATGATGGTCAATCCTAGTCCTTGAAGAACTCCCAGAATTTTGTCCGACTCGCTTGCCACCAGCCATAGCATGAAACCAGTAAGAAAACATAATAGAAGAAGAAGGTTGAGATGAAAACAATGGCTGGAATGGCCTGAATTTAAAGAAACAGCCATATCGTCCGCGCCGATCACAGAAACGGCCAAGACGATTTGGTTCAATTATTTTGTACAGACCAATTGGTCAAAAAGGTGGTGCAATCGGCCGGGCATATCAAATATTGGCCAAGATGATTAGATACAGGCGATCGTACTGAGGAGTCAAGCCGGACGACCGTTGAAAAAGTATATCATCCGGGCCGATTAGGTGTATCATCCAGGACGATGCATAATAATTTATCGTACCGGCCAAGTTAAAACATTTTAAATTTGTGCCACATGTATAGTCCAGGACGAACAGTGGATCGGCCAGGACGACTGTCCAATAATGGATCGTCCGGGGCCGATTTTAAGGATTCTAAGCGTGCTAACATGTGGATCATCCAGGACGATCTAGTATATCGTCCAGGATGATTACCATAAATGTATTGGCCAGGACAAAATATGTATCGGCCAAGACGGTAAAAAATGATTGTAATAGAGTTTGATTATATCGTCCAGGACGATACGGGATCATCCGGTACGATGAGTTACTGAAAGCTTAGAAAAAGGTTCAGCAAATGGAATTTTGAAGAGAAATTCTTATATCATATAGGACGATATAAGTATCGTCCAGGACAATGCGATAAAAAGTTAAAAATCAAGGTTTAGGTTGAGATGATCAGAGAAAGCCCAAACTAACAAAAATACAAACTAAAAACAACAAAAGTAGATAAAAACAAGGAAAGAAAAAAATGTTTTTATTTTTTTATTTTTTTTTGTTTTTAGAAAAGCAAGCATATGAAAAATTGCCCAAATAATTAAATTTTAAAGATTTGAAAGATCAATGAGTTAACAATGTCACAAAATAAAAAAGGTAGAATATCTGATCCCATTTACCCTAGCTCAGACTTCTTTTAGGATAAAAATTATCTTTTGAAAATAAGAGGTCTAACTCAGAATAATTTGGATAAAAAGAAGATCCGTTCAAAACTTGGTTACAAATAAACTATCTTATAAAATAGTATACCAAAGTAATTTGTCTCTATCATGGAATTTGAAATCAAGCCTTTGAAAACATCAAATAACTCATGAGTCCTTCTAAGCTTTAAAAGTTTTGAAAAGAGAGAATAGCTTGTATTTAGTGGGCTCATTTTATGCCTCTTGTCACTTTGATTGGATCTTTGAGCATCTTTTGATTTTTGATACACTTTTGTGTATATAGTCTTCTTTTCAATTTGGCGACATTGGCATCTTCCCTTTTTAATTTTTGCAAGCTAAAAATCTTTAACAAACCCTTTAAAAAAGTTCTTAGTTGTGATTATATCTTCTACATATTAGAGAAGAGGGGATCTCTTTCTAACATAGAGAAGAACAAGCCACAAAACGAAAATCAAAATCATATGATAAGTCCAACGACAAGATTTCAATTAACTTGAAGGATATATAAGAACTTTGGATAATATATATAAGATAGACTATTGTAACAAGAAAAAAGATCTTAATTTCAAAAACCATTTGTTAAAATGAGATAGACTTTTTGTTTAAAAAAAGAAAATTATATCACCAAAAGAGGTTAGAGGGAGGGAAACCATCAATGGTGGTTTCTCCCTTTAACCGATTTAAAAATGCTAATCATTGGTCATAAATCTCCAAAGTTTAAGAACAAAGAAAAATCATCATAAATAAAACAAAAGTAAAAATGACTAGCACAACTAACCAAAAACAAAAACAAAAAAACATAGCAATAATCAAAATGCAATTCAAGAATTTGTTAAGCAGGAAGTTTAAGCAGTTAAGAGTTGCAAGCCTCCGTTTGTCCAAGATCCTATGCTCGCATGAGGTCATTGGTGAGAGCCCCACCTGCAAAATCATCAAATGTCAGATTTAGGAACCCAAAAAGGTTTGGTTCCCTTCTCATGAAAAGTAGAATGTAATGCATGTGTGTTATTCTGTGAATTATGAAATTTTGGTCTCCAGACCCAATGTGTACTACGGTGAACAGTGAAAGTGTGTGAGATGTGTCCTATCAAGCCACATAAAAAGCATCTAACACAAGAAAAAGAATTTCTTAAATGGTTTGGAATATAATGCCTCTTCCTAGGTCTTGGCTTTATATCAAGTAGGTGTCATCCAATTTCTCTTAATTGAGTCCAATTCATCTTTAAGCCTCAAGTTAGTATTTTCTAAAGCACTATTATCCATCCTCAAGTTGCGCTCTATTTCTTTAGATTTCTTCAAATTAGATTTGAGTGAGGTGAGTGAAAATTTTAATGCATCATGCTCGTTAGTTAACTTCGAATTCTTTTTGTTTAAATCATTAAATTCATCAAGTAGAGTCATGTGATTTGAGTCAATCATAGAATGATCTTTAAGAATAATTTCATATTCTTTCTGTAAATTCGAAAATTCCAACTTTAAACTAGTATGTGTCTTTTTAAGTTTTTTTTATAATGAATGAATTTTCTCATAAATTTTGAACACTTGATCATAAGTTGGTTTACATACATCTTCTTCATCACTTTGATCAAGACGATCTTCTCCCATTAAGCACAAATTTGTTGTTTCTTCTTCTGGTTCCATTTCCGATGAATCTGATGCAGAATCCGCCCAAAATGCCTTTTGGACTCTCTTCTTGTCCTTCCTTAACTTAGGATTCTCCTCACCCTTTTCTTTGCTTGAGTGATCTTCAAATGTAGAACAATCAGCTCTCACATGTCCAGGCTTCCTGCATTCATAAAACACTGAAAGTTCGTTAGGGATTTTAAGCCCTCATGAACTAGCCCAAGGCTAAATAAAGAGAGAGAGGTGAATTGGAAAACTTTAAAACCCAAGATAAAACTCCAACCAAAATCACCACAAACAAAGTGCGGAAGAAAAAAAAATACTGAATCGATAATAAGAAAAGAACACACCAGATTTATAGTGGTTCGGTCAAACTTTGACCTACGTCCACTCCTTGGAGGCACCCTCCAAGTATTGCACTACAAAAGTGTCTCTCCTTTAGCCCCCATAGCTAGGCGGAGAAGCCCTTACAAAATCACTTCCACCTTCCCCGGTGCGGCGGAGTCACCGGGTCCTTTGACACCAAGGAGATCTTCTTCTTTGGTGAACTTACCTCAAGACAAGCCTTGAATCCGATGGTACTAAGGTTTGAGTTCGCCGGAGCAACCGTGTGGATCCTCCACCACACTCCCTTGAGTTCCTCCCCCTCACAGGATCTTCTCCCTCTAAAACTCCACCCTTTCCTCTCTCCCTTTCAAGCTCTCTCTTCAAGTTTCCCCACAAGAACGAAGCTGCAATGGCTGCCAAAGACACTTACAAAGTGCCTTGCCATAGCTTAAATACAAGCTCTAAAAATGAGCTCATTAATGCAAGTTGCCGCCATTATCGTTCAGGACGATAGCCAAATCATCCTATCCGATTAGCACAAATATGAGGAAAATCGTCCTGAATATCGCCCTGAAATGATGCTGGACGATGTCTAATCGTCCCGAACGATCTTTCGATCGGCCTGGACGAAATCTCCATTTATTATTTTCCAAAACAGCATGAGAAATTTTAAAAAAATTGACCTGGATCGGCCAGGACGATATTTTATAGTTCAGGCCGGTATACCAGAACGATATCCAAAAATAAGATTTTCCTAAGTAAATATGGCGGTAGATTCTGATTGAATTGAGTCGATCGTCCTAGCCGATACAAAATCATCCAGGACGATGTGTTCTGTAAAAAGATGGCTGCTTTAATGAGGATGCCCTAATTAGGATTTCTACATTTGTCAGATCATTCAGGACGATATAATAAAGTCCCGGATGATCTTACCAAAAATAGAAATCTTTTAGGGCACAACAGAAAATCTTCTAAGTTACAAAACATCAGATGTCACAGCAAATACAACAGACTCAAGAAAGGAAAAAGATTACAAACTAACACAGACCTAGTCTACCCAATCTTGAGCTGGTTCCAGATTGCAGTCTAATCGTATGGACCTGAAATGTTAGCACATAAGGCAATCGTAGAGAAAAAAAGAATGTTTGCTATCATCAAAATCATAAACCATAGATCCGTAACAATCTCCCCCTTTTTGATGATGGCAAAACATTTCAATTTGAATTTTCAAAAAAGTAAACACACTCTCCTAATCTCCCCCTCACTAGAATAAAACTTTAAAAACTAGGGGAGATGAAAATATTTTTGTTGTTTTTTATTTTTTTTGAAAATAAGATACAAATTCAACAGTACGTTCTCCCCCTTTGACATTATCAAAAAGAGAGGAGGCAGAAACAAAAAACAAAACGAACAAGAGATAAAAACGTTCCCTGATCCACTGAAAAAATAAGTATTCTTAAAATGAGAAAGTTTCATCTTGGTTTTAATCAAAAACTTAGTAGAATTGGATTGACAACGCATAGCCCAGAAAAGGTTAGAAATTCATAATTTGATAATCCAAACTCGTTCTTTAAAAAAGTCTCAAAAACTTTTTAATTTAATATCTAGATCAAGGAATAAATTAAAAAAAGAAACAATGATTTTTCAAAAACTCCTTCCATAAAATATATCTAATAGAAGATCAATGCACAAATTTTTGAATCAAGAATCAAGATTTTCAAACTCAAGTATCGAAAGTATCAAGGGTTTTCTTGAGTTTTTTAAGAAATACAAGAATGGTAAGCATTAACTTTGTGGGCTCATTTTATACCTTGACAATTGGTTGGCGCACTGCGCATCTTTTGATATACTTTGTGTATTATATATTTTCAATTTGGCGACTTTGTGCATCTTTTATTTTTAGCATCATTGGCAAATTTTTTTAATATGCTTCCTTTCTTAAATCTTAAGAACAAAGGAAAATACATCTTAGTGACAAATCAAATTTATTGATTTAGAAAATTATGAGTTAGATTCAAAAGCTTTGCAAAAGATTCCTATGCGATAAATAAAATGTAGGGAGATAAAAAATTTTGTTTCAAAAACTAATTTAAAAGAAGAAAAAGATTTTAAATCTAAAGTAGGATAACCACTTTTAGAAAATAAGGATTTGTAAAAAAATAATGAGTTTCCTTCCTTCGACTGTATTAGAGAAGTCAAACAAAATCTACTAAAGATCTAAAAAAAAATAAAAAGTAGATTTTTCATTTTTAGAAAAGTGAATGTGTCTGTTGATCAGAGAAAAACTTTAAAAAAAAATTCAAAGAACAAAAAAAACAAAAAAAAAAACAAAAATAAAAAGGAAAAACACAAAAACACAACACAAAAACCACGAAAGGCTCTTAACCATTATCTCTCTCCTAGTCCGATGCTTTAGAGACCAATTCTGCCCATGAGATTTTTTGCCTTTCATTATTTCCCCAGTTTAAATTTTGCTTCGCCTTGCCCTTTCTTAAATTAGGGCACTGATTTTTCATATATCCAGGTTTCCTGCATCGAAAGCAAATAACATCAGAAGAAATATGGACATCCTTACCACTTTTACCTTTTTTCCACTTTTGCTTATGCTTTGGTGAGTTTTGTGATTTGCTTGACAAGTCATTGCTATCATCACCAACTAAGCAATCTTTTTTCATATCTTCAGCTTTTAGAACAATCGTTTCACCTGCATCCAAAAGTCTTTGACCTAAACCTTGCTCGTAGGCAATGAGTGAGCCAATCAAATTATCAATAGAATAATCATTCAAATATTTTGATTCACAAATAACAACAACTTTGGCATTAAATTTTTCAAGTAAACAACGAAGAATTTTAATGACTTTTTCAAAATTTGAAAAATCTTTTCCTAAAGCATGTAATGAGTTTACAATTTGAATGAATCTGGTATACATGTCTAAGATCGTTTCAAAAGGTTTCATGGAAAATAATTCAAAATCATGCATTAACAAATTCAACTTGGATTGCTTGATTTCACTAGTGCCTTCGTATATGGTGTGCAATTTATCCCAAACTTCCTTACCGGTAGTGCACGTGGATTCTAACATAAAATCATTAGAATTTAAAGCACAAAAATAGCAATTTAAAGACTTTGCATTCAATTGAGCATTGAGTTGTTCTTCCATGTTCCATTGACTAAAAGAAATATCAATTTTAACTCCATTAACAATTCGTGATGGTGATGAATAACCAGTTAAAATCATATGCCACATGCAAAAATTAATCGATTGCAAGAAAATAGACATGCGAGTTTTCCAAAAATCAAATGACATATTTTTAAATAAAGGATGTCTGGTGATTGAATATCCTTCCATAACATTACGATTCAAAAAATTAGCCATGGATCAAAATTCAAAAGCTTTTAAAAACTTATTTTATGAAAACTGCTCTGATACCACTTGAAAGTTCTCAGATGACACTAGAAAGTGCTCTGAAAACACTTGAAGGTGCTCAGATGATAGTAAAAAGTGCTCTGATACCACTTGAAAGTTTGTTAGGGATGTTAAGCCCTCATGAACTAGCCCAAGGCTAAATAAAGAGAGAGAGGTGAATTGGAAAACTTTAAAACCCAAGATAAAACTCTAATCAAAATCACCACAAATAAAGTACGGAAGAAAAAATAAATGCTTAAGCGATAATAAGAAAAGAACACACCGGATTTATAGTGGTTCGGTCAAACTTTGACATACGTCCACTCCTTGGAGGCACCCTCCAGGTATTGCACTACAAAAGTGTCTTATAGAATAATGTATCAAAGTAGTTTGTTACAATCACGAAATTCAAAATCAAGTCTTCGAAAATCTCAAGTGATACATGAAATCTTCTAAGTTTTATGAGTTTGAGGAAAGGAAGATAGCTTGCTTTTTTATGGGCTCATTTTATGCCTCTTGTCCATTGAATGGCGCACTTTGCACATCATTTGATTTTTGATGATAGCATCAAAAATCTCAAGTTCAAGTCTTCGGTCATTGTCCCTAGTTCTGCCTACTTCAACAATTCATCAAGATTCTACTTCTGCTTTAGCAGGAAGCAATAAGAGTTGGATTCTCTGCCTACTTCAAAAGGAAGTGAGAGGAGTCGTGTTTCTCTTCCTCACTGGAGTCGGTAGAAAGGAGGTTTGGACAGGCTTCTCCACCTTACTATGGGAGCAAAAAGAGAGTTATTAAGTTTATTACAAAACCTAGAGGAGAGGCTCTAAGGAGTGGATGTAGGTCAAGTTAACTGAATAACTATAAAATTTTAGATTTTATTTCTTACTGTATTTCAACATTTAATTTTTGCACTTTATTCTTGTGGTGAATGATTGTTTGGTTTGTGATTTTCAAATATTTCAAAAGATTGTGATTTATATTTGAGAATTTTTAAAATACCAATTCACCCCCCTCTTAGTTAGCCTCGGGTTAGTTCATAAAGTCTTAACATCCCAAACAAATTTTTAATAAACACACTAAAGATATAGTTTTTTGGATGAACTACTTTGGGCTGTGTGGCTACGTGTCCTAGAAAGGCATAGTTCCTTGAGCCTAATTGCTCAACATTATGAATGTATTCAATGGAGTCAAAAATTTTAAATCAAATAATTTTTAATTTTTAACTAAACTAAAATACTTAATTCAACTAAATCGATAAGGTTTTTATGATGGACTACTCGCGGTTGTGGGGCTAGGTATCTTAAGGAGGCTTAGTTCCTAAAGCCTGGTGGTACAATGTCACGAATTGATTGATGGAAATATAAATTAACTTTAGCTTTAAATTCATCCATTAACTAAATTATTTATAATTCACTACATTTTTAGTCCTTAAGTAATTAACTTCATCCAATCAAACAACCGTTAAAAGATAACTAAAGTAAAAATATAAAACATTAATACTTAACTCAAACATGCTTTTTCCCTTTTTCCTTTAACCAACTTGAATATTACAGAATTTAATAAACAACCCAATTTAGGACCTACCCCAACCACATGACCTTTTACAAATATTTTAGATGGTTTTTAGGACAGCCGACTTTAGTCAAGGATTGGTTGGTGTTTAATTTACTGTTGTGTGTCGGTCTTTTGAGATTTCATTACATGTTGTGATTGAAATGTTTGAAGTGAGTGTTTATTTACTTTTACTACACTATTTAGATTGATGTGATGGGTGATTATATTACCATTAGGTTAGCAGTGATCTTAAAGATTTTTGAGTTTTCTATAAGTGGCCATGCTTATGCAGGACAATAAAAGGGGGCTACAAAAATAATATCTATTATAAATGCTACAGGTGCTTCAACTGCATGGCACCCCAAAATAATAATAGCACAACCAATCATGGCTAGAATAAGAACTCTAATTTCTTTATATAACTACTTGGGATTATTTTATTATTAAATGCTTAGGATGCGGCCGAGGTCATCTAATCTTGCCTGTAGGATAACCTTGTAAGAGAGTCTATATATTTATATATCATTGTAATTTGATTATGTATTGAGTTGTGAATGTGTCTTTGAGTCTGGATACATGTATTCAAAATTAATCAAGAGTTTTTATGAACGATTCTAATTTCCTTTGATGTAATCAACTATGAGGGCTTGCGCTCGTAGGACAATTAGAATCCATATCCACCTTTTAAAAATAAATTTTAAAAATTCAAATTAGTCTTTTTGATAAAAAAAGTGAATAGACAATGATCACTATCATCATGTCAAAATAATTGTTAAGGAATTATATTTTCTTCCTTTGGGGAGTTATATAATTTGTTAATAAAATTTTTGATATGGAATTAACTATAATTTTTCAATATTATCATAGCCATATATTAGGTCGAACTTTACTTTGACCTTCCGAGGTCATATATAGTTCTTTCTTGAATCTACTTATGATATTCGAGGTGGAATTTGCAATTCTAGTTATGAATCCCATTTTGAAATCTTATTCCCACCCGTCGAAGTGGTATAATTTATTATGATGGATTGTTTGATTTTAGAATTAAAATCCAAAGTCAATTTCAATTTTCAAAGAAAACTAAATTTTCAAAAATCCTTTTTCCAAACTTCCACCAACATTCCATAGAGGGTGTTCTTACCACTAGTAGATCTAGTACTAAGTAAAGAAAGCACAATGACTCACATATGACCTTAAGGAGCCTAAAATTGTAAGATATTATAGGAAGGTAACATTACTTCTAACTAAGGATTTTGTTTAATGTTTGAAGCTATGATGGTGCCTCAAAGGGCATTATCCACCACTAGGACATCTAATTCTAAGACATGAAAGCAAGATAACACATATTTGACCTTAAGGAAAAGAAAATTAGGATGAATTATGGGAAAGAAGAATTGGTTCCATGGAAGACAAGGTCTTAATTTTGAATTTAGGATGGTTCCACAGAGGGTGGGCTCCATCAATAATGCATTTAAACTTGAATGGAGAATAATTTCCTATTTAAGGATACTAGGATGGTGCCATAGAGGGCGTGCTCCAACTTTAGTAGACCTAATCCTAAGGAAAGAATAAATAATGACTCACATCTAACCTTAAGGATAGGAAAGTTAGAAGATCATACGGGAAGGAAGCATTACTTCCCATAAAGGATCTTATTTGAAATTTGAAGATAACATGGTGTCATAAAGGGCATGCTCCTTCACTAGAACCTCTAATCCTAAGGAAAGTATGTATAATGACTTACATGTATCCTAAATAGAATAAAATTGGATAATCATGTGGGAAGGAATTATTTCCCACAAAACATTAGATTTTTAAATTTGAAGCTAGGATGTTGCCAAAGAGGGTGTACTCTATCACTAGACCTAATCCTATCAAAAGAAAGCACAATGACTAAAATCAAATGTTAAGGAAAAGAAAACTAGAATTTGAAACTTGAAAATTAAATTAAACTAATTCAACTTGATTCATAACTTGAAGAATTTTTTATTGATTTGATATTAGTGCTACATCAAGCATAGTATTTCTTTAGGAAATTCCCATTTACAGGCAATTTTGTGTTATTTTGAAAGGGAGTACAACCTCGGACCCAGACATAAGGGAAAATAGAGTGGATTTGGTTGGGCTTTTGCATGTCGTATGATAGGCCTATAAAGCTTCCACCTACCTCTCATACCACTAACATTTTTTATCATCTAACATCTTTTTGATAGCCAACCCATTATCCCATGGGTAATAGATTATGGATTATCTCCAATTAATACTATGGTGACTTATAAAATTATTAATTTTTTTAGACTTAAAAGTAGACCCATTATTAAATAAGATTATGCGGAGCACATCATATTGATATACGATATGCTTATGATAGAACTTCATAACATGGTGTTATGTTATATTATGTAAGGGAATTGCTTCCACTCACTTTGAAAAGTAGTTAGTTACGGCTAAATTAAGGCAATGACCTCTTTGAGAGGGAGAGTTAATCAGCTTGATAAGATCTATGACCAATCTCTTAATGGCCCATGAAGCTTATCGTAGGAAGCAATATATTAGGCAGTTAATGTAAAAGTACACAATGAACATTGTATTGATTACAACATTTTGCAACATTCATGTAATCTTTCATTTTTGTACGCTAGTAGTGACCAAGTCCTCTAATTTTTAATTTCATCTTAGAACACGATTGGTGAGGACCACATAGTCTTGTATTAACATTATTAACAATCTTCAAGGCCTCTTATTTGTTTAGATAACATAGCCACATTTGATCAAACAGTTGATGGTACAATATATTATTCACTAGTTCATATGTTAGATCACATATCTTGATTTTATTTCCAAGTGACCTATCGTACGGGTTCTTGATTTATTTAAAATAATTGATTAGCAGTTTTCTTCATTTGCCTCTTCATCAATTTTTAAATAAGCTTAGAGGACCATGGAAATTTTTGTTTTGATGCGCTCCAAATCTAAAATAGAAAGGATTTGATGACCATGAACCTCCATAAGAATGGAATCTTCTTATGGAAAGGCAAATTCCTATGTAAATTTTACTAGGCCATCCATCAAATAATTTATTCCATGGGGAATCCTATTCAAAGTTATGATATAAATCTACTCATGAAAATGATTGGTGTGCTGGTGTACTAGTGGTACTTAAGGAGTTTAGGATTCAAAATCTTATAGGTTCATGCAATAAGGTTGATAACCAGTTGAGAGTTACCAAGGATCTTAATCCCTTTAATCTTCATCAAGATTCCAAATTCCAGGTCTGTTATTAGAGTTTTGTAATCAGCCTCATTGTTCATGCAATGATCTAATAAATGGTAGGAAAAGTGCATCATTCCTTTATCCGGTGTTATAAAAACTATGCTAATTCCAACCTTTTCTAGAATAGTAGATTGGTGTGCATTACTTAGCCAGGATTACATTGCACCATCAAAATGTATTTTTTAGAATTGATTATTATATTTCTTGAAACTTGTGATTTGCTTGTATAGTAAATCTTTATTTAGAAGAGAATTTGTTGGTTTCTGATGTGTATTAAGGATATTAACATCAACATGTCCTTTCATAGCAAGTAGAAAAATATAAATGATTTCAAACTGATGCAATATCATAGACCACCGTGTTAAATATCCTGACAATGTAGGAAGTGTCATAAGTTATTGCATGTGATTAACAATGGAAATCTAGTTTACCTGGAGATAGAATATAATGCCTTAGTTATTGGGTTGGAAAAACTAAAGCAAGATAATGCTTCTTGATTGAAGTGTACCAAATTTCTATAGCAAGAAGTTTTTGACTCAGGTAGTAGAGAGAATTCTCTTTCCCTTTATCGTTGACTTGAGCTAGTAAGGCATTGAGACACCGTCAAGGGAAAAAGTGTAAACGATTAAAGTTTTTCCTAAAATAGGGGGTACAAAATTAGGTGAATTTTAGAGTTATTAGTTAAAATTTTTTAAAGAAGATTGGTATTTCTCATCCCATATGAATTTTACATCCTTTTTAGCCAAGTCGGAGAAAAGTTGACATCTTTTAGAGAGGTTAAAAATGAATCTTCTTATATACAACAATTTTCCATAAGAGAACTTAGTTTAGTATGGCTCTTAGAAGGCGCCATATCTAAGATAGCTTCAACTTTGGTAGGATCAATTTCAATTATGTCGAGCTTGGCTCTAAAACAAAGAAATTTTCTTGATATGATGCTAAAAGTGCATTTCAAGGGACTCATCTTAAGTTCATAGTGGCACAACTGCTTGAAGATGATTCTTAGGTCATAAAGATGGGCCTCTTTGACTTTGCTCTTGAAAATTAAAATGTCGATGTAGCATTCGACTTGATTGTAGATTAATTCATCAAAGATTTGAGTCATGGCCCAATGGTATGTTGCACTGACATTTTTAAGACCAAATGACATCACCTTATAAAAAATGATTAAGCTAGCTAAGGAGCTAAGAAGTCTCGGTCCAATAAAGCTTTTCCCAAGGGGAAGGAAACTGGAGATTGAGGTGAGGGATAAGAAAGGGATCTCTTCCCCTTTTATTCCATAATGGCATCTATCTTATTTTGTAATTGTAGAGGAGCTAGAAAGAAGCAAGCTTCTCCATACTTAAAGGAGGTGGTGAAGGACTATAAGGTGTTCTTTGTGGGACTTTTAGAAACAAAAGTCTCAAATTTCAACAAATTTGAAATTAAAAACTTAATTGGAAAAGAATGGGAGTTTTTTCAAGTTCCTACTGTTAGGTTATTCGGGGGGATAATTATATTATGAAAGTATAAGTTAGCTGCATTTGATTTTTTATCTTCATCTAATCAAGTTGTCATAGGGGACCTGGAAATTATGGAGAAAGGGATATGGAGAGTAGCTACAGCTTATGGTGGTAGAGATTCAGTTCATAGAAGTCTCATTTGGGAGAAGCTAAAAGAATTCGGATCTAATAGTAATCCTCTTATATTGGGAGGAGATTTCAATTGTGTTTTGGCTAAGGAAGACAAGAGAGGAGGAAGACCATTTCAATTCTCTCAAGGGGCTAGAGAAATGAGTTCATTCTTTGCTAGGAGTGATCTTCATGAGGTTAGTTTCATTAGACCAAGATTTGTTGAGTCTAGTAAATAGGTTGTTAGATCTAAGTTAATGTCCCAAGGCTACCAAGAGGGGGGATGAATTGGTATTTTAAAAATTTAAAACCTCTATGAAAATGTGTTGAACCGAAATGAAAATTTTTATTAAGTTTTTTATAGAAAACGTTTAGTAAATAGGTTGTTAGATCTAAGTTAATGTCCCAAGGCTACCAAGAGGGGGGATGAATTGGTATTTTAAAAATTTAAAACCTCTATGAAAATGTGTTGAACCGAAATGAAAATTTTTATTAAGTTTTTTATAGAAAACGTTTTTCAACCACAGAGTTTTTAAAACAAAAATAAAATGCGAAAAAATAAAAATAGTAAAGTAAATGACACCAGATTTATAGTGGTTCGGTCTAAACCAGACCTACATCCACTCCCAAGAGGCACCCTCTGATTTTTCTAAGTGCATAAATATCACTTGAGCAAAGAAATACAAAATAAAAAAGCATCCAAATTGCAATAATAATATTAATTTTTATGTAGTCTAAATGAATAGACATGAAATTAAAAATTCTAATTATAACAAGTTATAAACAAATTTTAAATTTAGAAATACTAGATTTTCTAATGAAATTAATCTCAAATTACAATCTAGTTTAAGCACAATTAAGATTAAAAAGACTAATGAAATTCATAAAAACTAAACACATTTTAAAAACAATCCAAATTTAAAGCAACTACAACATATATTGATATTAATGAAAAAGATTACAAAATCATTTCATAACATCAATACTAAAGAAAATACACTAAGAGAGAAACCTCTGTGTTTCGAATTCGATTTTCGCGGGCTTTCCGTGACTGGATTCCTGGCTTCGATCGATCATCGGATGAACGTCGGCGGGTGATTACAGGTGGTTATGGCTGATCTACGGCCATCTAGTTCTCCAAGAGTCATTCGCAAAGGATCGCTTGGTGTTGTAATTAGAGAAGGACTCGCGCCGATGCGTCGTCAAGAATTTGTTGAAGGTAAGGGGAAGAAAGTTATAGAAGATGTTTGCAATGTCCAAAAAGAAGGTGATTTTATGTGTATTCCAGACCTTCGTAAATCTGATTTCTCAGCTTTAAATAATATCAGTTTGAGGGTGAAGAGTTATTCTGGAGTTTTTGGCTCGCTTGGTGGACGGACTTTTGAAAACGAAATAAACCCTGGAGGAGGACAGAAGAATGATAATTTGGCGGCTCGCTCTAAGATTCAGTTGAATGATGTTAATCTTACTAATAAGAATGGTGATTACTCTGATCGTAATGTCATCGGGGAAGTATCTGATGCTTGGATGAAAATCAAGCCTATTAAAATTTCATTCAACAAAGAACAAATTGATTTCTCTGAAGATGGAGTTGCTGTCATATTAAATGCTGTTAAGGAGGCAGAGAATTCAAGAGTTCTGAAAAATTCCATTGTGATCAAGTGCTGGGGAATAATGTGACATTTCCGGCGAGTAGTGTTGAATTAAGGAGACAATGGAGCAAATATGGTAATTTCCACTTGACGTCATTAGGGATGAACTGGATTCTGTGTTCATTCAAGTCGAGCAAGGTGGTGGATGAAATTTTGAGCAGAGGACCATGGTATGTGAATGGGTGCATTATGGGGATGGACAAGTGGACGCCTGAGTTCGATCCGAAATCTTATAAGGGGATTTCAGCTCCAATTTGGATCAGATTATCGTACTTACCTCTGTATTGCTGGGATGAAGATAGTATTGCTAGAATTGCTTCGTGTCTTGGATCACCATTATACCTTGATGGTAACACGTTTCGCAGGAGTAAGCGGGAATTTGCCCGTGTTTGCGTCAAGATTGACTTGGAGAAGAAATTGCCAAATGGAGTTTGGGTGGAAGGAAGTGCTGGAAGATTTTTTCAAAGGGTGGAGTATGAAAAAGTTGATTTACTTTGCTACCAATGCGGTAAAGTGGGGCATGAGTCCAAAATATGTCCAGATAATGTGAAGATTGGTATCCAGGATCAATCTAACGACAAAGCTACAGGTGAAAACTTGAAGCCAGACGCTGTAGGGAATAATTCAATAACAAATACTTAATATGGACCTTGGATTCAAGTCCAATTCAAAAATAGAAGATTCAGGAGGAATGTGATGGTAGGAAAAGGAGGAAATGTGAAAGGAAATACTGAGGAGATTAGAGATACCAGCAATCATCAGGTGGTTTCAGTTGAAACCATTACAAATGAGAATGAGAAGGGAAGGAATAAGATTAAAGATCTTACAGAATTAGCTAAGAAGACTCCAGTGCAATCTCCTATTAATATGGTGTTTTCTATTGCGGTTGCTGAGAAGTGTGAGACAACCACAAACAACAGATTTGATGCATTGTCTGAGAAAGCTGCGGATAAAAATAAAGAGGTTATTGCTGAAGAAGATGTAGCCGTAGATGAAAATGGTGTTGTTACAGCTGTTGAAGAAAAGTGTAATGCTTTGGGCTCTCAAACTAATTTGGTCAACGTCAAGTTAGCTAAGGAATTGAGATCCTTAGGACCGGTTGAAATTGATCACAAGAAGAAGAAAAAAGTTGGAAGGTCAAATCCCAACAGTGGGGGGAGATCTTCTTTACTTTTTTGAAATGTCTTCCATTTTATTTTGGAATTGCAGGGGAGCTAAAAAAAGGGAGGCTTCCTTGTATTTAAAAGAAGTTGTTAAGGAACATGGTGTTTTCTTTGTTGGAATTATGGAGACAAAGTTATCTAGCATTAATAGAAAGGAGATTGATTATCTTATTGGTGGTGAGTGGGAGTTCTTTCATTATCCTGTTGTTGGTATTTCTGGTGGCATTCTTGTTTTATGGAATAGAAAGTTGTTGTCTTTTAATGTTTTGGAAGCCAGTTCTCACGTGGTTATTGGCAATCTTTTAGTTCCTTCTCTAGGAACTTGGAGAATTGCTAGTGTGTATGGTAGTAGATGTTGCAAGGAGAGGACTGAACTTTGGAAACAATTGGAAAAGCATTTGATACATGACATTCCTTCTATTATAGGAGGAGATTTCAATTGTATTATCAACAAAGTAGATAAGAGAGGAGGAAAGAGATTCTTATTCTCTAAGGGTCCTAGGGAGATGAAAGGGTTCATGATGAATGCTGATTTTCACGATATAGGATTTGTGGGACATAGTTTCACCTGGTGCAACAACAAGGAGGGGAACTCTCATATTTGGGAGAGATTAAACAAATGTTTGGCTAATTCTATTGCTATTTAGAAAATTCTGGTGGCAGTTACTAAACATCTAATGAGATTGGCATCGGACCATTGTCTAATTGTTCTCAAAATGGATGAAAAGGTATAGTTCAATTCAAAGAATATCAGATTTGAAGATACTTGGAGGTCCTATCCAGCATCCAAGAGTATTGTTTTTCACTCTTGGAACAAGAAAGACTCGGGTGATGAAGCTGTGATCCTGCAAAGAAAGCGCAGTCGCACTCTTAAAGCTCTATTCTTTTGGAATAAGAACAATTGCAGGGATTTAAATGCGCTGAAGGAAAAGTTGAAACAAGAAATAATGGAACTTCAAAACAAAGAGGCACTGGGAGTAAATTGGTCGGGTGATGACTTGATGGCTTTAATAAGTAAAGTACATGAACTTAATGTCACTTTGAAGAGGTTATCCACTTGGTGGAATCAAAGGGCTAAGGTGAGATGGCATGAAGAAGGTGATACTAATTCCAATTTTTTTCATGGTTATGCACGGCAAGAAGAAAAGGGTACAGAATAAATCAAATCAGAGATGATCTAAACAATGTACACGATGAAGATGATCAAATTGAAAGAGTTTTTACCAGTTTTTTGGGAAAAAATGGAAAAACAGGGAATGCATTACCTCGGATTGGCCTGCAGTTTTTGATTCTCAGAAAATTTCTGAGGAAGATATTACGTTTCTCAGTGCAAAATTTTCGGTTTTGGAGCTTCAAAATTCTGTTTTTCAGCAAGGCAACAACAAATCTCCTGGATTAGATGGGCTTACTTACTCATTCTACAAAAGCTATTGGAGCATAGTAGGTGAGACTCTTTGGAAGGTTGTAAATAGTTTTTTTTAATTCCTATCATATGTATAAGGAGTGGAAGAAGACGTTGATTGTTTTGATTCCTAAAATTAAAAGTCCTTTGACTCCATCAAATTATAGGCCGATTAGCCTATGTCAAACCAACTACAAGATTGTGGCTACAATGTTGGTTAATAGATTGAAGAAGATTATTTATAAGTTGATTTCAGAAGAACAGGTGGAATTTGTTCATGGTAGATCTATTGCAGATCATTGTCTTTTGGCCCAAGAGGTGTTTCACAAATTCAAAATCTCAAAGAATAAGAAGGGATTGATGGCTATTAAACATGACATGGAGCAAGCTTATGATAGCATGAGTTGGACTTCTCTTTGGTATGTTCTTGAGTGGTATGGCTTTCCTATTGTTTTTTCTAAACTTCTTATGGAATGTGTGGTAGATGTTAGTTTTTCCATTATCATCAATGGGAAGAATTCTAGTTGGATTGATGCTCATAGTGGGTTCCGTCAAGGATGCCCATTATCTCCATACCTTTTCATCTTATGTGCCCAACTCTTATCAAATTCTATTATGCAAAGAGGACAAAATCTTGGTATTCAGATTTCTCCCAGGGGTCCTGTTGTCACCCACCTTTTGTACGCAGATGATGTTTTGATCATCTCTAATGCAAATTGGAATTAGCAAAGAAATTGAAGAATATTGTGGAAGACTTTTGCAGGTGGACTGGGCAAAAAGTGAATGTTAACAAATCTCAATTGATGTTTGGAAAGGTTGTTAAATATTCTATGAAAAACAAGATTGCTAGAATTCTTGGTTTTAAAATTGTTAAAGATATAAAGTATTTGGGGATCAAGATAACTCTTAATAGAGTTAAAATAGATGATTTTCAAGATATTCTGTGCAATGTGACGGACAAGCTCAATGCTTGGAGCAAGAAGTCCCTCTCCTTGGGTGGGAAGTTGGTTCTCATTGACATCTCCTTGTTATCTATGCCTAATTTTTTAGTAACTCATTCTTTGGTACCCAAGAATGTTTTATTTTTTTTTAGATAAACTTTGTAGAAGTTTTCTTTGGAATAAAAAGGAGGAAAGTAAAGGTATGCACTATGTGGCGTGGAAAGAAATTTGTAAACCAAGATGTTATGGAGGATTGGGAGTACATTCCCCACTGGACAGAATTGGCTCACTTCGTTACAAATTGGTTTGGAACTTTATCCAGAAACCACAGTCCCTATTGCATCATGTTATGGCGGCAAGATATGGCAATGATGTAATGAATGGAGTTCAAAGAAAAATCAATTCAACTGCTTGGAAAATTCTAGTTGATGGTGGTAAATGCTTGAAGATGTCTGTTCGATGGAGTATAGGGAAGGGTGATAAGGTTAATGTCCTAAATGACACATGGATTCTACATTCATTGATTGCAATGCTTTGGATGGAGTTTATGTACAGCATTTTATTCTTAGTAACGGATTATGGGACTACAAGAAGTTACATATTTTTTTTCACCCAGATTTGGTCCATTTGATTAGTCAAGTTCATATCAATTTTGAAGGTGAAGACCAGTTGGAATTGATGAAGAAATGTTCAGGCAAGACGGTCTCAACTTTGGTGTATGAGCAGATTCTCATTAACAGATTTAATATGGAAGATACGGATTTTTTTTCTTGGTTACAGAAATTGAGGCTTAAGAAGAAAGTAGAAGTTTTTTGGTGGAGATCGTGAAAGGCAGCCATTCCAACTAATCTTTTTTTGAAGAATCGTAATATTGCATCTGATTATTCATGTCCGAGAGGTTGCAATGAATGTGAATCTTATGAACATATAATGGTGCATTGCAAGTATATGACTGATGTTATAGCAAGAATGGTTGAATGGGGCATTCCTATCCCGGTTTACAATTCACTTGACAGTTGTTTACAGGGTTTAAAAAGCATTGCTCAGGAAAAATCTGGAATTGCACATATTTATTGTAATATAGTTTACCATTCATGGAAGAATAGAAATAATGTGAAGCATGGGAAGTGTGCTTTACCAAGTTCAGTGGTTGCTTCTAATTCTTTGTTCACAGCCACTTCAAATTTCAGTCCTCATCTTTCTTGTTGGGGTGCTAATCTCCCAAGGGAGTCTCAAAGCACTTGGTTCCCTCCACCAAAAGAATGGATCAAAATCAATGTTGATGCTTCTTTGCTTAAATCAAATTTGGCTGCAGTTGGAGGGGTATAAAGAGATCATAAAGGCAGGTTAATTAGTGCTTTTGGAAAGTCGGGATTTCACTGGGATATTGCTCAATTGGAACTTGAAGCTGTGTTCTCGGTCAGGGAATTTCTAAAAAGCTGGATGCTAGAATGCAATGGATTAATCATTGAAAGTGATAGTGTTAATGTGATCAAATTCATTCAAGATTCATTGAAGAAGGGTGAACGGTATGTTGATAGTTGGCCTAATAAAGAACTGTGTTTTCTTAATGATTTTAATAAAGTGGTTTTTCTCCATGCTAATAGAAGATGTAATAAGGTAGCTAATTGTTGTGCTACTTTAGCATTGGAGAAGAATTTCTTTTTTGATAGTTATACTTTTGATCTCATTCCTTCCTTGTTGTCTAGTTTAATCAAGGAAGAATGTGATCCTCTTACTAATTGTAATTACTTGTTTCCTCTTAAATGCAATTTTAGTGCATTTCTTTCAAAAAAAAAAAAAAAAAATACACTAAAGTTTAAAACAAACACAAACAAACACAACTAAAACAAACACTAATACAACAAACATCTAGAAGATCATCACTCAAATCTCTATTCTTCAGGAGGAGGAGGAGGAATGCCACCAAATAAGTTGAAGTAGGAAGTCATCAACATAACATTGGTATTGATTTCATGAACTTCATTTCTTATACTACCAATGTTCTGTTGCTGCTGCTGAAGTTAAGCATCAATTTGATCAAATCTTTGATCAAAATGAGTCTCAAGACTATCAAATTTCTCAATCAAATTCTGATAATTTGATTGAGGTGCAGATGTTTGCTCTCCTTCTTCTGCTTCTTCAGAAGCACTGGCAGGTTCTTTCTCTTTTTGCTCCTTAAAGATTGCTCTAAAAGTGAAACCACCTGAAGGTGTTATCGTTCATAAGGGTGTGGGCTCTAGAACCTTCAGTTCTTAAGTTAAGAAAAGCATCTAAGTCATGCTTGGTGATTTCAACTTTTTGTTTAAACACATAAGAACTGATAGAAGAGTGATCAGAGTTGAAACTTATATTGGCTAGGAAGTAAAGGAAAGTTTGTCTGTTGTAGAGGTGGATGAGAGATAAGATAAATCCAAACTGAGTGGAAGCAAAAAGGTGCATTGCCTTGAAGTTTATTTCACTTTGGATCAGAATGCGAGAAGGTGTGATTTTAGCAGAGGCAAAATGAGGAAAGGATTCCTCATTTGGTTTTTAGAGAAAGTTTTCAGAAGCATTCCTGTGTGGTTTCTTTGCTAACACCTTTTGTCGCTTGCTAGAGGAGGCCATTGTTAATTTGAAGTCGAAAGGGAATGAAAGAGATGTTTGGAGATGTGATTGTTGAGTTAGAAAGCCTTCTTATTTAAAGAAAATGATATGTTCGTCCTGGACGAAAAATGTTCGTCCTGGACGAAAATTATCATTCATCTGGATGAAAACATTTTGTACAGATGATCAAATTCGTCCAAAATGTAACGGCTTTTTGTAATCAACACAATTTACGATAAGTCCTTTCGTACAGACTTTTTGACTTGACCGATCTTACAGACGAAAAAATTTCGTACAGACGATCAAAAGTTAATTCGTTTTAATGTGAGTTGAAAACTGTCCCCCGCTATGAATCGACGTCTGTTCGTCTGGACGAACATAAAGTTCGTACGGGCGAAGTTCACAATTAAAACTGCCCTATCCATTTAATTGCTGCATTCAATCGTCCCGACGTTTGAGAGAAAAAAAATTTCATCCTGTACGATCATTCCGATCATATAGACGAACTACACTAAAAATTGCTCTTAAGACGGTTAGAATTCTCGCAAACTAAATTTTACACATATCGTCCCGTACGAAAAATTTCTTCCTGGACGATTTCCACATTTTTGGATTTTTGAATTTTTATTAAAGAAAAATCAAACCAAACACAAATCACAATACACAATGACAAATCCACAGACTCTAAAATAAAATCATTCAAAACACAAAAACAAACAAAACAAAAAAACAAAAAAAAAATCATAAAAACAAAAATCATAAAATCATAAACTACGAAAACATAAATATCAATGTTGCAAAAACATTTTTATTTAAGCATTCAAATCAATTACACCAAGCCTTGTTCTTAATGTACTGAAAGTATCAAAGGCTAAAGGTTTTGTAAAAATGTCTGCAAGTTGATTTTCAGTTGAAACATGAGTAAGTTCAATTTCTCCCTTGGATACATGATCCCTTATGAAATGATGCCTTATGTCAATATGTTTGGTTCTAGAATGTTGAATAGGATTTTTGGAAATGCAAATAGCACTAGTATTGTCACAATAAATTGGAATAGTGCTTATAGTTAATCTTAAATCAATCAACTGTTATTTTAACTAAAGTACTTGTGCCACATAACTTCTTAGTGCAATGTATTCTGCTTCTGCAGTAGATAGGGCCACTAAATTTTGTTTTCTACTAGACCATGAAACTAATGAATTTCCAATGAATTGACATGTTCCAGAAGTACTTTTCCTATCCACTCTATAGCCTGCAAAATCAGAGTCTGAATAACCAATAATTTCAAATGAAGAGCTAAACTTAGGATACAAAATTCCTAAGTTCTGAGTTCCTAGTAAGTATCTTAATATCCTTTTCACTGCTATCAAATGTGATTCTTTTGGATCTGATTGAAATCTAGCACATAAGCAAACACTGAACATAATATCTGGTCGGCTAGCAGTCAAGTAAAGTAAATTAAACTGAATCCCACTATATTTCTTTTGATCAACAGATTTTCCCTTAAGGTCCTTATCCAACTGAACTGAGGAACTCATTGGTGTACTAACAAGTTTAGCATTATCCATTTCATATTTTTTGAGGAT